>NC_064621.1:109020444-109324918 GCF_023898315.1 Schistocerca nitens | reverse complement strand
TGCCTACAGGAAAATTGAGACCTTTGGAGAAAGGAGAGCCACTTGCATGAATATCAAGAGCTCAGATGGAAACCCAGTTCTAAGCAAAGAAGGAAAAGCAGAAAGGTGGAAGGAGTATATAGAGGGTCTATACAAGGGCGATGTAATTGAGGACAATATTATGGAAATGGAAGAGGATGTAGATGAAAATTAAATGGGAGATTTGATACTGCGTGAAGAGTTTGACAGAGCACTGAAATACCCGAGTTGAAACAAGGCCCCCAGAGTAGACAACATTCCATTAGAACTACTGACGGCCTTGGGAGAGCCAGTCCTGACAACTCTACCATCTGGTGAGCAAGATGTATGAGACAGGCGAAATACCCTCAGACTTAAAGAAGAACATAATAATTCCAATCCCAAAGAAAGAAGGTGTTGACAGATGTGAAAAATTACCGAACTATCAGTTTAATAAGTCACAGCTGCAAAATACTAACAAGAATTCTTTACAGACGAATGGAAAAAACTGGTAGAAGCCGACCTCGGGGAAGATCAGTTTGGATTCCGTAGAAATGTTGGAACACATGAGGCAATACTGACCCTACGACTTACCTTAGAAGAAAGATTAAGGAAAGGCAAACCTACGTTTCTAGCATTTATAGACTTAGAGAAAGCTTTTGAGAATGTTGACTGGAATACTCTCTTTCAAATTCTGAAGGTGGCAGGGATAAAATACAAGGAGCGAAAGGCTATTTACAATTTGTACAGAAAGCAAATGGCAGTTGTAAGAATCGACGGACATGAAAGGGAAGCAGTGGTTGGGAAGGGAGTGAGACAGGGTTGTAGCCTCTCCCCTATGCTATTCAATCTGTATATTGAGCAAGCAGTAAAGGAAACGAAAGAAAAGTTCGGAGTAGGTATTAAAATCCATGGGGAAGAAATAAAAACTTTGAGGTTCGGCGATGACATTGTAATTCTGTCAGAGACAGCAAAGGATTTGGAAGAGCAGTTGAACAGAATGGACAGGAGGGTATAAGATGAACATCAATAAAAGCAAAACGAGGCTAATGGAATGTAGTCGATTTAAGTTGGGTGATGCTGAGGGAATTAGATTAGGAAATGAGACACTTAAAGTAGTAAAGGAGTTTTGCTATTTGGGGAGCAAAATAACTGATGATGGTCAAAGTAGAGAGGATATAAAATGTAGACTGGCACTGGCAAGCAAAGCATTTCTGAAGAACAGAAATTTGTTAACATCGAGTATAGATTTAAGTGTCAGGAAGTCGTTTCTGAAAGTATTTGTATGGAGTGTAGCCACGTATGGAAGTGAAGCATGGACGATAAATAGTTTAGACAAGAAGAGAATAGAAGCTTTCGAAATGTGGTGCTACAGAAGAATGCTGAAGATAAGATGGGTAGATCACATAACTAATGAGGAGGTGTTGAATAGAATTGGGGAAAAGAGGAGTTTGTGGCACAACTTGAAAAGAAGGGACCAGTTGATAGGACATGTTCTGAGGCATCAAGGAATCACAAATTTAGAATTGGAGGGCAGCGTGGAGGGTAAAAATCGTAGAGGGAGACCAAAAGATGAATACATTAAGCAGATTCAGAAGGATGTAGTTTGCAATAAGTACTGGGAGATGAAGAAGCTTGCACAGGATAGAGTAGCATGGAGAGCTGCATCAAACCAGCCTCAGGACTGAAGACCACAACAACAACATCTCTCCCCCTCTCTCCATCTCCTCCTCCCCCTGTTACCGTTGCCCCATTTCCCATTCTCACCATTTTCCCCCTCTCTGTTTTCTCCATCTCCCCTGTTTCCTCCTCTACTCCTTTCCTGTCTCCTTGTCACCCATCTCACATCTTTTCCTCTATCCCCTCTTTCAGTTTCTCTTCTCCCCTCTGTTCCGTCACTCCCTCTGTCCTCTCCCTTCTCTTCTCTGTTGTCTCCCCCCCTCTTCCCCTCTGCCCTCCCCCCCTGTATTCCCACACCCTCTCTCATCTGCACAGCCTCTCACTTACTCCCCTCTCCCCCTTTATATATTCTCCATTTTCTCCCAGTCCCTCTCGCCCTCTCTGTCCCTCTCGCCCTCTCTGTCCCTCTCGCCCTCTCTGTCCCTCTCGCCCTCTCTGTCCCTCTCGCCCTCTCTGTCCCTCTCGCCCTCTCTGTCCCTCTCGCCCTCTCTGTCCCTCTCGCCCTCTCTGTCCCTCTCGCCCTCTCTGTCCCTCTCGCCCTCTCTGTCCCTCTCGCCCTCTCTGTCCCTCTCGCCCTCTCTGTCCCTCTCGCCCTCTCTGTCCCTCTCGCCCTCTCTGTCCCTCTCGCCCTCTCTGTCCCTCTCGCCCTCTCTGTCCCTCTCGCCCTCTCTGTCCCTCTCGCCCTCTCTGTCCCTCTCGCCCTCTCTGTCCCTCTCGCCCTCTCTGTCCCTCTCGCCCTCTCTGTCCCTCTCGCCCTCTCTGTCCCTCTCGCCCTCTCTGTCCCTCTCGCCCTCTCTGTCCCTCTCGCCCTCTCTGTCCCTCTCGCCCTCTCTGTCCCTCTCGCCCTCTCTGTCCCTCTCGCCCTCTCTGTCCCTCTCGCCCTCTCTGTTTCCCCCATCTCTCCATTTCCCACTCTCTCCTTCCCCCCCACCCCCTCTCTCCCTTCTCCCATCTCCCCCTTGTCCCGTCTCCACCATCTTCCGCTCTCACTCCCTCTTTCACCTCCCTATCTCCAGTCTCCCCTGCCACCCACTCTCACTTTTCTCTTATCTCCCCCTCTCTCCGTATCTCGCTTTCTCATCCTATCCAGTCTCACTTTCTCCGCTCTATCCCTCTTCCCCTCTCTCACTGTTTCCCGTCTTTCCATCTCCCACTACCTCCATCAACCCCCTTCCCACCGCCCCCTCTCCTGTCTCCCGCCCCCTCTGTCTGTCATCCTTCTCATCTCTCCTCTCACTGTCTCCCCCTCTCACAGTTTGGCCCTGTCACCATCTCCCCCTCTCTGTCTCCCCCTCACCCCTTCTCATCCTCTCTCCCTTTTACCTTCTCAGTGTCTCCCCCTCTCATCTTCACCCCATCTACCTCTCTTCGCCCACTCTTCATCTTCCCCTCTCAGTGTCTTCTCCCTCTCACCATCTCCCCCTCTCCTGGTTTCCCCTCTCCTGGTTTCCCCTCTCCTGTTTCCTCCTTTCTCATGTCCCTCTTCCTCCTCTCCCCTCCCCCCTAAACCCTTATTTATCCCCAACCCATCTACAGTACAGTACAAAAAGGTGGGACTCCAATATTAGTTTATTATGGCTGTTCCATTAAACCAGATAAGTTAGTGTTTCAAAGTATTACCAACTTTTTGCTGCCTTGCTTACTACTATTCTTAATTTTTTCTGCATCATGAGTAGCCTACTGATCTGACACTTGCATGCTTGTTATTCATTTATTTGAACCACATTAAATGGACTACAAAACTCAGGTGGATTAATCTACTTTGCAGCTTTGGAGTAAGCTGCAAAACCATCCATATCCTGCCTTTGTAGGGAATGTGAAGTACACCTTACTCTGGAGAGGGCGGCTTCCTAAAATACCATTTACCAAGGGGACTTCAAAAAGAAACGAGCCAGAGGCATAAATACAGAAACCAGTACCTGTATATTAGAAGTATTGACCCTGGATGTTGAGATACTTGTCCCACTGTGACACAAGGTGGTGAACAGCTGTCTCATAAAATTCCCGGGGCTGTGATGTTAACCAGTTCCGCACATATAGCTGGACGTTATTGTCCGTGGTTAATTGTTTGGCCCTCGGAGCCTTTTTAAGGGGACCACAAATGACTTAATCACAGGGAGAGAGGTCTGGGCTGTGTGAAGGGTGGCTGAGGACCTCCCATTAGAATTTCTACAAGAGTGCCATGACTGAGTTGGCTGTATGAGGCTTTGCACTGTTGTGAAGCGGAATGACTTCACAGGCTGTAGTGCTTTGAGAATTTCGGGGTAAATTCTAGAAACACTTGGCCCTCCACCATATCAAACACATGATTTTTTAATGACAAGGGTGAGAGAGCCTTTTTACTGTGCCACACGTCTCTGTGTGCAGGGAGGACAGCTGTCACGAGGAGCCAGGAGCTGTCAGACGAGCGGCCCTGGCAAGTGGTTACAAGCAGCGCCCTAGAAGTTATATCAAAAAGTCAAAGAGTATTTGAGTAATGTTCCATGGTGTGTGGTGTCATGAGGAGTGTTACAGAGACAGATGACGTGTGTTATATAGAGACTCTTACTTTGACTCGGCTCTGCATGAGGCAGAACATATGTAACTGTATGAATGGTTAGTAGATTCTGACATTTATCTCAGAACCAGTTGGCTTGCTGGAGTTTGTACAGAATAATTGTTACTTTGGGATGAGAGTTGAAAATATATGGTTGCTGAACTGACAAGAGCCTACGAGTACATAATTTATTTCAAGAATATAGATCTGGTTCATAATATTCCCCTTAAGGTGGGACTCCAATATTAGTTTATTATGGCTGTTCCATTAAACCAGATAAGTTAGTGTTTCAAAGTATTACCAACTTTTTGCTGCCTTGCTTACTACTATTCTTAATTTTTTCTGCATCATTCCGGAAACAGGGATCGTGTGAGACCCAACTCGCGTTATTTGTTCACGAGACCCAGAAAATATTAGATACAGGCTCCCAGGTAGATGCTATTTTTATTGACTTCCGGAAGGCGTTCGATACAGTTCCGCACTGTCGCCTGATAAACAAAGTAAGAGCCTACGGAATATCAGACCAGCTGTGTGGCTGGATTGAAGAGTTTTTAGCAAACAGAACACAGCATGTTGTTATCAATGGAGAGACGTCTACAGACGTTAAAGTAACCTCTGGCGTGCCACATGGGTGTGTTATGGGACCATTGCTTTTCACAATATATATAAATGACCTAGTAGATAGTGTCGGAAGTTCCATGCGCCTTTCGCGGATGATGCTGTAGTATACAGAGAAGTTGCAGCATTAGAAAATTGTAGCGAAATGCAGGAAGATCTGCAGCGGATAGGCACTTGGTGCAGGGAGTGGCAACTGTCCCTTAACATAGACAAATCTAATGTATTGCGAATACATAGAAAGAAGGATCCTTTATTGTATGATTATAAGATAGCGGAACAAACACTGGTAGCAGTTACTTCTGTAAAATATCTGGGAGTATGCGTGCAGAACGATTTGAAGTGGAATGATCATATAAAATTAATTGTTGGTAAGGCGGGTACCAGGTTGAGATTCATTGGGAGAGTGCTTAGAAAATGTAGTCCATCAACAAAGGAGGTGGCTTGCAAAACACTCGTTCGACCTATACTTGAGTATTGCTCATCAGTGTGGGATCCGTACCAGATCGGGTTGACGGAGGAGATAGAGAAGATCCAAAGAAGAGCGGCGCGTTTCATCACAGGGTTATTTGGTAACCGTGATAGCGTTACGGAGATGTTTAATAAACTCAAGTGGCAGACTCTGCAAGAGAGGCGCTCTGCATCGCGGTGTAGCTTGCTCGCCAGGTTTCGAGAGGGTGCGTTTCTGGATGAGGTATCGAATATATTGCTTCCCCCTACTTATACCTCCCGAGGAGATCACGAATGTAAAATTAGAGAGATTAGAGCGCGCACGGAGGCTTTCAGACAGTCATTCTTCCCGTGAACCATACGCGACTGGAACAGGAAAGGGAGGTAATGACAGTGGCACGTAAAGTGCCCTCCGCCACACACCGTTGGGTGGCTTGCGGAGTATAAATGTAGATGAACCTGATACAGTCTTCGGAGATGAATTAAACGGTGAGAGCAACATAACTGATAACCCAGAGAAGAGGATCAGCTGCACGCACAATGTGTAAGTCAACTGGAAGAGACGTGTGTCGTGCAGCCTAACACCGTACTGTCTCTTGTCGTCCAAGAAAGTGTTAAAAGGGGAGACTGCCTGGTTGTTTTCATTTGATTGCCTGGCGAAGGGGGGTCAAGGTTTGCGAATAATTCTGGGCATTCACTGTTGTCCCATGCTGCAGGAAGTGGATCAGAAGGGGGCCATTTTTGTTCCCCTTAAAAAGGCTATGTGAGGCAAATGATTCACCTCAGACGATGACATGCAGCTGTATGTGCGGAACTGGTTAACATCGCAGCCCTGGGAATTTTATGAGACAGCCATTAACCACCTTGTGTCACAATGGGACAGGTGTCTCAAAGGACAGGATCAGTACTTCTAACCTACTGGTAGTGGTTTCTGTAATTGTGCCTCCGGCTTCTTTGTTTTTGAACACCCCTTATACATACAGTGCCCTGTATATATCATTTTACTCCCATTCTTGGTGTGGGCTATCCTGCCTTGGGTCCACCCAACATAATAAAAACACAATTTCATTGGTACGGAAAACTTACTTATTATACTCTTCCAACTCTCCTCCATTTACAGTATATTTTGAATGGCTCACTCCTCCTGACTAGACTCTGTACCTGCTCGCTGAGCTCACTCGTCTACTATATCTTGTATGTACTCCTCTATACAGGGCTTTTTTTTTTCTATTACTGTGCTGCAGTAACTGAAAATATCATTAAGTAGATTCCACCTGAGGGTAGTTGGGATGTTAGCATTCAGCATACATATTGTCATGCAACTTGTTAGCCCACTGCTTGAATATTGCTCACCAGTGTGGAATCTGTACCAGATAGGGTTGATAGAAGAGATAGAGAACATCCAACGGAGAGCTGCACGTTTCATTACAGGATCATTTAGTAATCGTGAAAGCGTTACGGAGATAATAGATAAACTCCAGTGGAAGACTCTGCAGGAGAGACGCTCAGTAGCTCGGTACTGGCTTTTGTTGAAGTTTCGAGAACATACGTTCACTGAGGAGTCAAGCAGTATATTGCGCCCATCCTACATATATCTCGTGAAGAGACCGTGAGGATAAAATCAGAGAGATTAGAGCCCACACAGAGGCATACCGACAATCTTTTTTTCCACGAACAGTACGAAACTGGAATAGAAGAGAGAACCCTCCGCCACTCACCGTCAGGTGGCTTGCGGATTATGGATGTAGATGTAGACTAGGCCTAGATGTAAAATGTAATTAGTCATATGTTAACAATACAAATACCAAGTTCACTGCACTTTAAGAGCTTGTATTTTACTGATAGTTTTAATGAAGATACAACAGCTGAAATTACTTTTGGTTATGAAATTCTAGCACTTTAAGTTTAAATTGTTAAATTAACAAATTACGATAAACAAGTAAGCTATGAGGACATGGAAAAAGGGTACACTGCATTAACAAATATTTTCCTATGATGCTGGACATAAGCAACATGTTGAAACAAGGAAGAAATGGGAATATGTATATGCTTAACATAATTTATGTAGTGCTTCTCCTTCATGTCAAAAGTATTAGACAGAATTGTATCATCTTTAAAATTCTTGGTAAAATACAAGACCTTAATGTGTAGTTAACTTTGTATGTGTATTGTTAACGTACCGCTTCTCTAATCTACATTTGTGAATGTAGCATGACTATGGGTAGTAACTGCAGTAATTATGTCGGTTATGGGATTTAATTTTGAAAACAAATTCAAGATAATACAGAGAGGTTATTTCCTCTTTTATTAACCTCCAGGTACACTATTCGTTAGTCCTACAAAATTTCCCCTCATAGAAATATTTAAGGTACAATAGTCAAAGAGAATATAATTTATGGACAACAGGATGGTAGGAGGAAAGAAAACCACTACATAAAAAATCGAAATATGAAGCAATATACACTGAAGCACCAAAGAAACTGGTATAGGCATGTGTATTCAAATACAGAGATATGTAAACAGGTGGTATATGGCACTGCGGTCGGCAACGCCTGTATAAGACAAGTGCCTGGTGCAGTTGTTAGATCGGTTACTGCTGTTACAATGGCAGGCTATCAAGAGTTAAGTGAGTTTGAATGTGGTGTTATAGTCAACACATGAGCGATGGGGGACAAAATTTCCTAGGTAGCAATGAAGTGGAGATTTTTCCGTATGACAACTTCACAAGTGTCCTGTGAATATCAGGAATCTGGTAAAACTTCAAATCTCCAATATCACTGTGGCCAGAGAAAGATCCTGCAAGAGTGGGCCCAACAACGGCTGAAGAGAATTGAGTGTGACAGAAGTGCCCCTCTCACAAATTGCTACAGATTTCAATGTTGGGCCGTCAGTGTGCGAACCATTCAACAGAACATCAATAATATGGGGTTTCGGAACCGAAGGCCCATTCGTGTAGCCTTACTGACTGCATGACACAAAGTATGATGAATCATATTATTTTTTCTTTCTTCATACTTTTCTTTTATATACATGTAAGCTATATATACACAAAGCCAAAGGTAAATTAATGTGTTTGCTTTGTGGCAGAGATAATGTTTTGATACAAAAAAAGAGAGATGCTTTTCAATTGATTAATTTCTCTATCTTCATTGTTTTTTTTTTTTTCTATAAGTGGTAGTGGGTGGCCATATGACGAGATCTGTCATACCAGTATTGTTTAAAAATGTGTGTTTCAAGTGTACTTTAAAAGTGTTAGAAAAATTTATTCGGAAAGTAAAATTTTATTCATTTATTCAAATAGACCACACCCGCTTGTTCATCATTTCGCCCGTGCCAAGAATAGTGTGTCAGGAGTTTTGGAGCAGACAAGAGGAATTGGCGCGAGCAGTGGAGGAGCACTCCTGCATCTGCATTGTTACAATCAGGACTACACACAGTGGAATTAATGTGAAGCAGTATGCAACTCAAAAGTATGAATACTATACAGGGTGATTCAAAAAGAATACCACAACTTTAAAAATGTGTATTTAATGAAATAAACATAATATAACCTTCTGTTATACATCATTACAAAGAGTATTTAAAAAGGTTTTTTTTTTCACTCAAAAACAAGTTCAGAGATGTTCAATATGGCCCTCTCCAGACACACGAGCAATATCAACCCGATACTCCAACTCGTTCCACACACTCTATAGCATATCAGGTGTAACAGTTTGGATAGCTGCTGTTATTTCTCGTTTCAAATCATCAATGGTGGCTGGGAGAGGTGGCTGAAACACCATATCCTTAACATACCCCCATAAGAAAAAATCGCAGGGGGTAAGATCAGGGCTTCTTGGAAGCCAGTGATGAAGTGCTCTGTCACGGGCTGCCTGGCGGCGGATCCATCGCCTCGGGTAGTTGACGTTCAGGTTTCATAACTAACCTTTTTCGTAGGACTCTCCATACAGTTGATTGTGGAATTTGCAGCTCTCTGCTAGCTCTGCGAGTCGATTTTCCTGGGCTGCGAACAAATGCTTGTTGGATGCATGCTACATTTTCATCACTCGTTCTCGGCCGTCCAGAACTTTTTCCCTTTGCACAAACACCCATTCTCTGTAAACTGTTTATACCAACGTTTAATACACCACCTATCAGGAGGTTAAACACCATACTTCGTTCGAAATGCACGCTGAACAACTGTCGTCGATTCACTTCTGCCGTACTCAATAACACAAAAAGCTTTCTGTTGAGCGGTCGCCATCTTAGCATCAACTGACGCTGACGCCTAGTCAACAGCGCCTCAAGCGAACAAATGTACAACTAAATGAAACTTTATAGCTCCCTTAATTCGCCGACAGATAGTGCTTAGCTCTGCCTTTTGTCGTTGCAGAGTTTTAAATTCCTAAAGTTGTGGTATTCTTTTTGAATCACCCTGTATTGACACTGAAGGTCTGTTGATATTAGTGTCAGTTAAAGTTCACCCAGGATATGTGTACAGATTTATAAATGAGCTCTCAATTTCTTTCAACTATTCTTTCCACTCAATTTCTTTTCAGTTATTTGATCAGCAATTATTAATCAGTTTCCATTATTTGTTCGACCGCATATATGCCACTATTCAGTGGAGTCCGTTTAAAGGACAGCATCGAGTGAAATGTGAACAGACTTTTCAATTCTTGAGATAAAAATTTTTGAGGTAAATGATTCATTTTATTGTTACCAGTAACTAATGAAACTTTCATTGTATTTTTTACATGTCCATGGGATTGGGAATAAGAAAAAAATTGAAGGAGCAAATTAAAATTAAATTCTGCCTACAAACGTGACGCATCGGGAATGCTGATTTCAGCAGTAAAGGTAGGAAGCTGCTATGCTGTATGCTTATACGGGTGCACTTGGCACCATCTCTATGGCAGTAGGTAATCTCTTTTTAAGTGCATTTCTACAAAAGACGAAAATTTGTACAAAGTCGTCATTAAAGTGCGTGATGAGTGATTCACATTCTATAAGACTGTGTTAGACAATAATAAGGTTTATTAATGAATATGTAGCAAAACCTACTTTAATTGAAAAGTGCTGATATAGACAAAATTTCATTTTTGAAAAAAAAAAAAAATTCATATTTTTGTTAAACACTATATACAATGGAGCCAAAGGAAATGGCCATTGTAGAAAATTCATTACAAAATGCAATATGCCAAAATGTTGGAAATCCGAGCTTGGCAATAGTTGAAGGTAATGCGCCAACTCGTGAACTGGCCGATGGCAACCAAAACAACAAGGTTGGCAGCCCACTATCAAAAAATTGTGACACTGGTAATATAGCTAATCATGATGTCACTTTTATGACTATCAATGAGACAATTTCTCAGTTCTCACTGGGAAACATTTTTTCAAGTAGTGAAACCAAAGGGCGGACAACGAAAATTCCTTTGATTATTTGCTCATGACATTGCAAATGCAAGAACAGGAAACAGTTTGTGAAACAATGTAAATGCTAGTGACACACACAATCTGACAAAACCTCGTGCAACTAATAACACAACAGTTTGCAAAACAACAGGAATTTCAGGAAAATGTAATACAACAGCTCAAGGAAAATACAGGACAACAGTTTACACAGCAAAATCAGGCATTTAATGACTTCAAGAATAGTATTAGTCAACAGTTCATTGACATGCACAAAAATATATGCACTGAATTATCTGACGAACTATCCAGGAAGTTGACAGAGCTAGGTAAACCACTAAAACAAAAAATAATTCCCAACATATCCCATAATACAAATATGATAATGGAAAAAATATCATTCATAGATGATAAACAGGAACAACTTGCGGGTTAGTTACAAAACCTTGGTGAAGCATATTCTCAAATTCAGGAGACGCAATCCCAAATAGATGTGTTAGTAAAAATTGTGACGGACGCAGTCAGTGAGCTACAAGATGTGTGCAAAAACTTAGCTACAGAAGTACAAAAGTTAACTCTAAGAGTAGACCAGTTAAGTTTAGAGTCAAAATTTGCCAAAAAATGGAGAGATACGATATGTGCAGATGTAAAGGAAGTAACTGAAAAAGCTGAAGCCGGGATGCTGGATAAAGGCAATACCCTTGCTGGAAAGGTAGTGTTGGGGTGCAAAATGTATGTAGATACTATAGAAGAAGCTCTAAAAGAGAAAGAAAGTCAACTTCTACCTCAATAGATTCAGGTTTAAAGGAAGCAGAAGAAAGGTTCCGAGGCAGGTAAAACTATTGACATTCCAAAACAACATTTGACAGAAAACAAACCCATGCTTATAGAGGAGTTAGATACTTTCACTGGTTACCCACAATATGTGGTTAGCCCGTCGAAGGAAAATAGCGAAGGTTGGAGAATGCAACAACACTTAACGGCAGCTGTACCTGTTGAGCAAACACAGTTCCTTTGTGTTATGGCACAAACGAGCATAAACACACCTGTCACTGACAGCGCAGCGTGTTTCTCAACATTACCTGCAGATGAGGGATTAGTTAGGCATCGACAATTTCCAGTGCTACCTCTGAAGGGGAAGGAACAAACCCCATGACTTTTTCAGAGCATTTCAAAATGTTTAACCTCGTACCTGGACCAAAGCCCAGAAAATTAGGTTTGTTGTTGGATGCACACAGGGTGATATCCTGCTATGGGCTACTGACATGGCAGAATGTTGCCACTACTATGAACAGTTTGAGAGAGCCGTTCTGGATAAATATTGACCTGAGGCCATACAAGAGAGGCTCAGATGTGAAGTATTTAACCCAGCTCCATTCAGAAGCTAACATGGAAGCTTAAGGGGCTATTTTGAAAAATATTTGAATAAAAAAACAGATTCTGGATGAACCCGGTATCTCAAATAGATGTGATGAAAATTTTAAATATCTATCTTCCTGCCCACATTAGGGAAAAACTCATTACCATAAGAACACAACACTGAATACTTTCTTTCTGTTCTGGACTCAATAGACATGGTATACGAAGAGAGACCAGTACAACCCAAGTCTGTTAATACAGAGATAGTGCCACAGAGCTTTACAGAACAACAAGTGTACAACGGATTCATAGTACAACCTTATCCCACACAGACCTATGCTAACGGTAACAGCAATCACAATGGCAATGGGCAAAGCTGTAAATTCAAGGGCAGATATAAAAGAAATGGGCAAAAATTTACAAAACAACAATGGGCAAGTAGCATATGGCCAGCCTATACAATATGTACAGATACAAGCTACTGGCAATAATCAGCTGATCACTTGGCAAATACAAAACAATACCAGACAGCCGAGTAATCCACAGACAGCAGAGTTTAGCCAGCAAAGTAATGCACATATGCAGAATAATGAACAAAGGCAAAGAGAATTTCATTTGAGAGCCTCACAGTATACTAATTGGCAAAATCAAACACCAACAGTCCATATAGTAGAAGTTATGCCTAATCCAGAGACTGACGCCACCACGATGTCGGAAAACTTGAACTGGTCATGGTACGCCCCCATTCTGTGACATGGGAGAAGAGTGAGGGCACGAGCTTGATCTACACTTGCTTTATCTGATATGGTCAAGGTAGTGATGTGAAAGATGATCTATATCAAAGTAATGATGATTCACAGAAAAACTGGACAGAGGGCAAGGTACAAGCTATTATTAAAGCCAAAATATTTGACCTTGATGTATCCATTGTGCTTGACACAGGTGCTATGACTAATTTGATGTCACAGGGTTTCTTTCAAGAACTGAAGAAACATGGGTGTATACCTACACTGCCAGTGCAAAATTGCAAGGTACAAACTGCCACTGGTCAGAAATCGAAAGGAGTCAAAATACAAGCCTTAATTCCTGTCCAATTAGGACAGTTTTCTGTATGATGCAATTTTTTGATAGTTGAGAAATTAGTAGTTGATTGTTTCATTGGAATGGATACATTTAGGACATACCAAGTACAAATTGATGTAGGAAAGGGACAATGTCATTTCACTGTAAATAACCAATTATTTACAATAGACCTAATCAGGGAAAGTACTAATGGATGTAAAACTGAAGTTACTCACAACTTTGAGGTTCAGTTGGTAAATCCCATAGTTATGTTTGTCAAGACATACAATAATAAACACAAAGGTAAGTGAATCAAAGTGCTTGTCTCAAGAACGGCAAGCAGAATTTAGGGAACTGATACTTGCTTATATACATGTATTTGAAAAAGGCCTGGTATCATTAAGTATTTTGTGTACAAAATGGAAGTATATCCTCATGAAACTTTTTGTTCTGCTTCGTACTCTATACCATGGACAAAGAGGGAAGCAGTAAGAAAAAAGATTAACGGGATGCTTGAATGTGGCATAATACAACCATCATCTTCCCCTTATTGTAGTCCTGTTTTGGCCATGAGGAAGCCAGATGGCAAGGTGTGCTTGGTCCTTGATGCACATAACATTAATAACATTATTGTACCAGTCCGAACATGTCCAGACAATTTAGAGGAGCAGCTTATGAAATTCCATGATGCTAAATTTCTTACTATAATTGAACTCTGGTCTTTATATTGTCAAATAACACTACATGAAGAAAGTTGGAAGTATACTGCCTTTGTATCTGGCGGCAGGAGCTTCAAATTCCAAGTATTACCATGTAGATTGAACATAAGTGAAGGTGTATTTATCTCTGCACTGGATAAAGTGCTAGGGCCTGAACTTTTGAGTAAGGTAACAGTACACATGGATGACTTTTTTGTCACTACACCTGCTTGGGTTGAACATTTAAGATTAATTGAACAAGTATTGAGCTGCTTTTATGAATATGGAGCAACAGTGAATCTCAAGAAATTTAGTGTTGGACAAGAAAAGGTAAAATTTTTAGGCCACCTAATCTCTTTGGGAGGCATACTGCCAGATCCTAAGAAATTGATGCCGTTAGGAACTACCCTGTTCCTCAAAACAAGAGACAATTAAAGGCCTACTTAGGCCTAGTCTCATTTATCAGGAAATTCATCCCTAACCAACTTACGAACGGTGATGCTTTACTCAATCTTCTACTTTAAAACAGACCTTGGTTATGGGACAAGCAATGTCAAACCAATTTCGAGAACATCAAGCAAGCCTTATTGAATGCTAACATTTCATCTCAACCAGACACGAAGAAGAATTTTTTTTGCACTGACGCACCTTCTCAAGGTCTGGGTGCATGTCTTTTTCAAGTGCTAGAAGAAGAGGGAAAACTCATCCCTAAAGTAATTAGCTTTGCCAGCTGCATCTTATCCAAAGCTGAACTATCATATTCAGATACAGAGTTGGAGGGTTTGGCTGTAATTTGGTCCCTTAAAAAGTTTGAATATTTCCTTTGGGGTAAACATACAAAAGTGTACTGTGACCATCAGTCCCTATCGTTTTTATTAACTTGTAAATTGCTACACCGACGAATAGCCAGGTGGTATATGTATCTTCAAGAAATCGATTTTAAAATAGTGTACATCAAGGGAAACCAGAACATAATTGCTGATGTTCTTTCTTGATTACCATAAGGCTTAGAGGAATTCAATGATCTTTCAGAGCAAGAAGGCAAAATAAGAGCTATGTTGATGGAAGACAAAACACTCTGAGCATACTATGTCCACATGTGTAAACACATTGAGAAATTGCAGCAGGAAGATAAATGCTGGAGTAAGGTAAGAGCGAAACTTACACAAAAGATGATGAAAAGGTAGAAAGGTTTTTCATTATTCACAGAGGTGTTCTGTTCCATAGGAACCATCCCGATCAAGAAAATGATGCGTGTGTTTGCCAGAGGAATATGTGGATGATTTTATGTTATACACACACAATACTTGGGGCCATTATGGCATTGAAAAATGCACTAACAAAATAGGTAAATATTGTTATTTCCCCAACCTTAGACGAAGAGTACTACAAGTGGTAAGAAAGTGTATTGTCTGTCAGAAAGCAAAACATTCTAACGTCTCCAAACAGAGAGAACTAGATCCCGTTGTGGCTAAAAAATCTCTACAAAAGATATAGTTTAATGTGGCTGGACCCTTTCCTAGAGGTAAGGTGGGAGTAAAATATATAGTAGGTCTGTATGATATTTTCACCAAATACGTAAAACTGTATGCTATACAGAACATTACAGCCAGTTCAATTATAAGACAAATCAAAGAGCATTATTTTGCAAGAGTAGGAAAACCAGAAGTCATGTTAACAGATAATGCATCATATTTTGTTAGATGTAAATGGAAAGAATTTGTAGATTCCAACCAAATCAAACACATTTTAGTATCCAAATTTCATCCTGAAGCATCTCCCATAGAAAGAGTGTTTAAGGAATTCAGTGGGTTTGTGAGGACCTATATACCTCATAAACATACAAATTGTATTGAATATGTCACTCCTTTCTTACAAGTTGTTAACAACCTTCCCCATACATCAACTGGATTTACAACAAATGAGCTGATGTTTAATTGCAAACAAGTAGATGAGTGGGAGAAACCTTTGCCCAAGATACTGATACAGGAATTATCAGTGGATGACAAAATAAGACAAGCAGTAACCAACCTTGAAACCTGGGCTAAATATAGGAAAGGTATTCATGACAGAAAGCTGAAACATACAACACAATTTTATATAGGACGAAAGGTGTTACTTGAACACATCTCGAATTCACAAAAATTGGAAAACTGAACCATAAGTGGCAATTACTATATACCAGACCAAACATAATTACTAAAATCCTCTACCCGGGAGCATACAGATTGGTACACACGAACACAGGTAAAGACAAGGGCCTTTACCCACACAAAGACTTGAAAACGTTTATATATTGAAGAAGGGCTGTATACCTTCTAAGTTGTATATATGCATAGTAATATTAGATTTACAATGCTGGAAAATCACGTTCCAGAATTTATGTTGTTAGTTGATGAAGGAAAATTTTTGTTTGTGTTTATTCTTATATGTCAAATGTTTAAATGATAAGATGATTGGTCATAACAAGGAAGAATTTTACTTTCATGTGTCTAGAGAAGACGGTACTCTAAATACCACACTTCACCTTGCGCATAGCCCATTTGTAAACAAATAAAAGAACTTGTGAAACACACAGTAGGGCACAATGCAATACACAACTCGCTGCATTGTAAGTGGTATCAGAGTGATGCAGCACATGCACATTGGGGAGCATGCTAATCAACAAACTGGAGGCATGTGCATGCCAGACAGGCACAGCTGAGAGTGTTGGAGCACCCAAAACAAACAAACCCGATGAGTTACAGACTGTACTAGCATTTATAAAGCCTATTGAATATACAGGGACATAGAAAATTAAGGGAGAGTCTATACTACAATTACGACTATCTACCCAATACAGACATACAAAAATAAGTTAAGGGATTGTATACGTAGGAAAGGGCCATTTAACTATGAGATATTTACTTAAGGTATGCTACTATGTACATTACATCTATATATGTACAATATTTACAAATTTAAGTATTGGAAGTGCGTGCACTGATTATACTTGATGAACGAGAAAAGTCTTGTTGTAGGTAAACAAGCGAGTACAGTATAAGTGGCAAACTGAATAAGAGGTCGCACTACACCTCTAATACACTTTATCTTTCAGATTTATAAAGTAAGTAGAGATGTACACATGACATTAAATACATGTTGTGATAGCACAACTACACACTGCAGTGAATGAATATATGAAAAAGGTATTAGTAGCCATCGAGCCGCTATTCACTTATCTATGAAGATTTAGTTTTAAGTTAGTATTCATTTTTTTTCTTCCAGGGAACAATGCATTGATACATTCGAAAGTGAAGAAAGGTAAATGCTTGTGTTAGGTACCATACAAACATAAGAAAGAACTGCCACACATGATAATACAGTTATAAGTTTATAATTTTTATGAAGTTGATAGTGTAAAAATATGTGAAGATGAAAACAGTTGCAATACATCATATATCATGATGTTGAACTAAGGTTGAGCACTACCAAATGATCAATGGGTCAGAACCTAACTACTGTGAGTGTCGACTACCCATGAAAGTGTCAAACACCTGGTTTACATTGAAATTTTTATGAACATTTGTCACTTATGTAAACACTGTTTTATGCTCATTGTATGTAACATATCATATTGATGATACAACTCTGTATACATCAGCATATGAAATGGTTATCCTTTATGCACTGAACACATGCCGCCGCTCCCCCCCCCCCCCCCCCCCCCCCCCCCCGCCACCCATGGAGTATCATTACACTGGATAAAATGACTTCAGAAATCAGTGAATATATTACTTCAACAGATTCAATCATTTTTAATAATTATGTGGCAATATAGGTTGCAATGCATTGCAAACACATTTTAACAAATGGCTCTGAGCATTATGGGACTTAACATCTATGGTCATCAGTCACATTTTAACAAAAGAATAAGAGCATCAAATAGCTTACTATATAAACCAATGAAAATCAATTAACTTAAAATGAGTTATTATTTATTAATATACATTGGTTGTGCATTAATGTACCACTTACAATAATCAAGAAAGCTAAATATCCTGGGTATGCCTACCAACACTTAAATTGCTGTCCCCAGACAAAAACTTTGAAATCACCAGACATGTGGGTCAAATCATATTATTTTCCCGGGCATACACATTCTGTAGATGCATTACAGTGCTGGCAATGCCAGTGGGCGTGTGCCACCTACCGACCAGTAGATATAAACTACACACAAGAGTAACAGGAATTTGAGAAAGTGCATTACAGAGACATTCTTGTTCAAATGTAGCATGCGTTTGTAGTAAGGAATATGAATGTAAATTAACTCCGTTTTAATACAACTCAATGAGTGGAAGGCAAATGATATTTAAATTATTCAGTTGTCTGGCAGGTGAGGTGACATCGCGGTGCACATGATCACCAATTGTTGGCAGCTTCTCATTGTCTCAATAAAGAAGTACGGAAAATACAGGGTGTTCCAAAATGATCTTTACAACTTTGATCATAGATATTTCAGAAATGTGTTAAAAAGTGATAGATCATTTACATATACATAAATTTACAACGCAGCATCCAATATTAAGCTTCAAAAACCAACCACAAATTGATAACTGAAAAGGCTGAAAGAGAATACAAATAAAATAAAAACCCAAAAACTGAGTGTAAACATTCATACAATGGCTGCAACTGAGTCAATAAACTGACTGGACAAAAAAACTATCGACTCAGAAAAAATTCCCTACAGGAAGCTATATCTCGACTGCCAACCACAGAGTCAAAGAAAACAAAGTTGAAGCCAATGTGTCCAACAAGGTGGGTGGACGAACACGATACCCTTACTACTTTCAAGGAAGTATTTGTCCTGGTTGTGAACTTGCTTGATGAACTTTCAAGTAGTCGTGAAACCAACGCAGAAAGAAACTAGTAAAGCTTGGGTATTTAGTTCTCCTTCATGTCATCTTCTGTATCCAGAAAATTAATGAAAACTTGTTTGGTGTAAGTTGACCTTTTTTAATGGTTTATGTAATTTATAAAATCTCCCATGTTAAAATAAGTTTTTTATCACCCTGAACTCCAAAACAGTTACCAAAAACTACTTTAAGCAACACCAAATTGTATGAATTTCTCGGTGGAAGACCCCAACTCTCCTTTTGTTAATCGATATTCCATTCCCCAACAACCCCCCCCCCCCCTCCCCAATAAGGTCCCCCCCTCCCCTTGATCAACTTCTAGAATTGCCCCTGAATGAACATAACAAGAAAATATTGACCTGCACTTTGAAACACTGGTCAAGTATTTGATATGACTGGTATCATCAGATTTGAGTAGTGTATGTAAACACCAAACTATTTTGTTCTTTGAATCACAGTTAAGTCTATCAATGAGATGTAACTGAACACATAAATGCTTTTCCATGGAATTTCCTCAACCCTGTAGTAAGTAGATCCTTCCTGAAGAAGGCTAGAGAGGCAAAGCCATGCGCAGTTATCTGAGTGGCGTGTAGTTTCTGTTATAGTAACTATTGTTTACTTCTTTAATTCTTTAGAATTGATAAATATGCTCTGACAAGAAGTCACTGTGAATTGAAATGAAATGCATATCAATTTATGCCATAAATGAAAACAGAATCTACACTCCTGGAAATGGAAAAAAGAACACATCGACACCGGTGTGTCAGACCCACCACACTTGCTCCGGACACTGCGAGAGGGCTGTACAAGCAATGATCACACGCACGGCACAGCGGACACACCAGGAACCGCGGTGTTGGCCGTCGAATGGCGCTAGCTGCGCAGCATTTGTGCACCGCCGCCGTCAGTGTCAGCCAGTTTGCCGTGGCATACGCAGCTCCATCGCAGTCTTTAACACTGGTAGCATGCCGCGACAGCGTGGACGTGAACCGTATGTGCAATTGACGGACTTTGAGCGAGGGCGTATAGTGGGCATGCGGGAGGCCGGGTGGACGTACCGCCGAATTGCTCAACACGTGGGGCGTGAGGTCTCCACAGTACATCGATGTTGTCGCCAGTGGTCGGCGGAAGGTGCACGTGCCCGTCGACCTGGGACCGGACCGCAGTGACGCACGGATGCACGCCAAGACCGTAGGATCCTACGCAGTGCCGTAGGGGACCGCACCGCCACTTCCCAGCAAATTAGGGACACTGTTGCTCCTGGGGTATCGGCGAGGACCATTCGCAACCGTCTCCATGAAGCTGGGCTACGGTCCCGCACACCGTTAGGCCGTCTTCCGCTCACGCCCCAACATCGTGCAGCCCGCCTCCAGTGGTGTCGCGACAGGCGTGAATGGAGGGACGAATGGAGACGTGTCGTCTTCAGCGATGAGAGTCGCTTCTGCCTTGGTGCCAATGATGGTCGTATGCGTGTTTGGCGCCGTGCAGGTGAGCGCCACAATCAGGACTGCATACGACCGAGGCACACAGGGCCAACACCCGGCATCATGGTGTGGGGAGCGATCTCCTACACTGGCCGTACACCACTGGTGATCGTCGAGGGGACACTGAATAGTGCACGGTACATCAAAACCGTCATCGAACCCATCGTTCTACCATTCCTAGACCGGCAAGGGAACTTGCTGTTCCAACAGGACAATGCACGTCCGCATGTATCCCGTGCCACCCAACGTGCTCTAGAAGGTGTAAGTCAACGACCCTGGCCAGCAAGATCTCCGGATCTGTCCCCCATTGAGCATGTTTGGGACTGGATGAAGCGTCGTCTCACGCGGTCTGCACGTCCAGCACGAACGCTGGTCCAACTGAGGCGCCAGGTGGAAATGGCATGGCCGGCCGTTCCACAGGATTACTTCCAGCATCTCTACGATCGTCTCCATGGGAGAATAGCAGCCTGCATTGCTGCGAAAGGTGGATATACACTGTACTAGTGCCGACACTGTGCATGCTCTGTTGCCTGTGTCTATGTGCCTGTGGTTCTGTCAGTGTGATCATGTGATGTATCTGACCCCAGGAATGTGTCAATAAAGTTTCCCCTTCCTGGGACAATGAATTCACGGTGTTCTTATTTCAATTTCCAGGAGTGTATTATTGTATGAATGTTATATGAAGAATGTATAACCAAACGAGAGTAAAATGTGTACTCATATAATTGGAATCTAATAATGTAATGAAATTGTAATTTAACAAAATGTACTAAAACAAAATGACAAGCAGTGAAAATATATATAAAAAGGGGAGAAAATATATTACAGACTATCATAAAAACATGAATTTTCTGTGCTTGACAACCTTATAAAAGTGGCAAAAAACCTACATTGTCGACAGATGTCAGATGTACGGCTGGTGTCCCCACTGAATAAGTGAGAGCGACAAGGTGATACAAATTCCTTGGGCTGCTGATATGGAAACCAGTTGTCATGGGATCGAAGATTTCACAAAGGATCATGCCGTTGAACATGAGCTTCACAAATTTGTTCAGTGGAAGCTACTGTATACGCATGACATGGACACTCTGGCCTTGTACTAAACATGTGAGTGCGAGCTAGGATGACGTGTTACCTGTCAGAGCCTGCGTGCGCGTGCTTCACAGGCTAAACACTGTGCAGATGCTGACTGACAACAATGGGACTTTGTGGTTGCAGCAAGCACTTTGTTAGGAGAAAAAACGTATGTATGTATGTATGTATGTGTTAAAAGAAGCAGACATGCCCATATAAATTGATAACCATACAATATAACTCCAATGGCTGAAAATAAAGGCTATGCCCATACCAGCCAGGATTATCAACCTTCAAAAAGGGGAATAAGGAAATAAGCTCAGACCCTGTGCACATCCGTATGACATCAGTGCGCAGTGGGAGGCAATTATGATGAATCATATTTTTTCTCTCTTCGTTCTTTTCTTTTTATAAAATATGTAAGCTATACACACACAAAGCCAAAGGTAAATTAATGAGTTGCTTTGTGGCAGAGATAATGTTTTGATACAAAAAAGAGAAGAGATAAGCTTTTCAATTGATTAATTTGTGTATCTTCACCTGTTTGTTTATTTAAGTCATAGCGGGCAGACATATGATGAGATCTATCATACCAGTATTGTTTAAAAATGTGTATTTCAAGTGTACATTAAAATTGTTAGAAAAAGTTATTAGAAAAGTAAAGTTTTATTCATTTATTCACATCAAACACACCTGTATGTTCATCATTTCACCCGCGCTGAGAATCCTGCATCAGGAGGTTCAGAGCAGACAAGAGGAAATAGCACGAGCAGCATTATTATAATCAGGACTACACACAGTGGCAGCAGTACGTAACTCTAAAGTAGGGATATTGAACTTAAGTGTATTAACACTGATGGTCTGTTGATATTAGTACCAGTTAAAGTTCACCCAGGATATGTGTACAGATTTATAAATTACCTCCCAATGTCTTTCAACTGTTCTTTCCGCTCAATTTTTTTCAATTATTCAAGCAGAAATTATTAATCAGTTTCCATTATTTGTCCACCCACATACATGCCACTATTCAAAACCTTTACATCTTGCCTGGGCCCGTCAACACCGACATTGGGATTTGATGACCGGAAACATGTTACCTAGTTGGACAAGTCTCATTTCAAATTGTATGGAGCGGATCAATGTGTATGGGTGTGGAGGCAACCTCATGAATCTATGGATTCATGAGGTTGAGAAGCTGAGGACTGTTCAAGGTGGTGGGGGCTCTGTAATGGTGTGGGGTTGTGTGGGGTTGGAGTGATATGGGACCCTTGATATGTATAGATAAGGCTCTGACAGGTAACACGTACGTAAGCCTCCTTTCTGATCACCTGCATCCATTCATGTCCATTGTGCATCCCGACGGACTTGGGCAATTACAGCACAGTGCGACACCCCACACACCCAGAATTGCTACCAAGTGGCTCTAGGAACACGCTTCTGAGTTTCAACACATCTGCTGGGCACTAAACTCCCCGGAGATGAACCTTATTGAGCATATCTGGGATACCTTACAACATGCTGTTCAGAAGAGATCTCCATCCCCTCATACTCTTACAGATTTATGGACAACCCTGCAGGATTTGTGGTGTCAGTTCCCTTCAGCACTAGTTCAGACATTAGTCGAGTCCATGTCACATCATGTTGTGGCACTTCTGCATGCTCGCGGGTTCCCTACACAATATTAGGCAGGTGTACCAGTTTCTTTGGCTCTTCAGTGTAGTAGCTAACTTGGAGCTTGACGGTCATTTCCCCACAGACACTCTTAAGGTTCTAACTATGCTTCTCTTTACCATCTTTGTGTTATATAGTCCTTTTCCCTGGTCATTGGACTTGTATCTTCCCAGTTGTTTTAGCTGTCCTTTGTAGTTTGGTAATCACAGTTGCCACAACCATGACATGGTCACTGATAACAGTTTCGATGTGGAAATCCCAAAAGAAGTCAGGTCTGTTTGTTGCCATTAGATCCAATATATTTCCATCATGGTTGGGGTCCCAAACTATCTGTTCTAGATATTTTCAGAGAAGGCATTTAGTAATGTTTCAGAGGATGCCTTAACATGCCCACTAATAACAAACTAATTTTCCCAAATTGACTGTTGGTTGATAAAAGTTTCCACCCATGATTACAATATGATGGGGGAACTTACGTACAAGTGAACTGAGGTTTACTCTAAAGCTTTCGATTACATAAAGAGATGAGCATGGTGGGTGATAGTAGGCTCCAACCATCATTTTATGCCCGCCACTGATATATTCTTGCCCCTACAATCTCACATGCAACTTCTGTTTTTATCTCGATAGATTTGAGTTTCTTGTCTGCTGGAACAAATACAGCACCTCCGTTTCCCATATGCATATCTTTTTGATGTATACTTAAATTTTCCCCAAAAATCTCACTGTTATCAATTTCAGGTTTCGATCATCTTTCTGTACCTAGTATTATGTCAGCTTCATTGCTTTTCAGGAGTGGTTCAAACTCTGGCACTTTGTTGTGAATGCTTTGGCAGTTAGCCATTAGGATTCTAATATTCTCACCTGTGGGAGGTATTTCTTTTGATTTTATGCTGATGCTTTGCTAACATCTCCAGGATTGTCAAGGAAGAAGTCGAGATGGCATTGAAGAAAATGGATTAAAAGGATCACACTGCATCCTAAAATTTTCAGAGCTAACATATTTTCCACCATGGCATATAAATTAGAGTGTTCCCTGTTGTTGTTGTTGTGGTCTTCAGACCTGAGACTAGTTTGATGCAGCTCTCCATGCTACTCTATCCTGTGCAAGCTTCTTCATCTTCCAGTACCTACTGCTGCCTACATCCTTCTGAATCTGCTTAGTGTCTTCATCTTTTGGTCTCCCTCTATGATTTTTACCCTCCACACGGCCCTCCAGTACTAAATTGGTGATCCCTTGATGCCTCAGAACATGTCCTACCAACCGATCCCTCTTCTAGTCAAGTTGTGCCACAAACTCCTCTTTTCCCCAATTCTATTCAACACCTCCTCATTAGTTATGTGATCTACCCATCTTATCTTCAGCATTCTTCTGTAGCACCACGTTTCGAAAGCTTCTATTCTCTTCTCGTCTAAACTATTTATCGTCCATGCTTCACTTCCATACATGGCTACACTCCATACAAATACTTTCAGAAACGACTTCCTGACACTTAAATCTATACTCGATGTTAACAAATTTCTCTTCTTCAGAAACGCTTTCCTTGCCATTGCCAGTCTACATTTTATATCCTCTCTACTTCGACCATCATCAGTTATTTTGCTCCCCAAATAGCAAAACTCCTTTACTACTTTAAGTGTCTCATTTCCTAATCTAATTCCCTCAGCATCACCCAACTTAAATCGACTACATTCCATTATCCTCGTTTTGCTTCTGTTGATGTTCATCTTATATCCTCCTTTCAAGACACTATCCATTCCGTTCAACTGCTCTTCCAAGTCCTTTGCCGTCTCTGACAGAATTACAATGTCATCGGCGAACCTCAAAGTTTTTATTTCTTCTCCATGGATTTTAATACCTACTCCGAACTTTTCTTTCGTTTCCTTTAATGCTTGCTCAATAGACAGATTGAATAGCATCAGGGAGAGGTTACAACCCTGTCTCACTCCCTTCCCAACCACTGCTTCCCTTTCATGTCCGTCGACTCTTATAACTGCCATCTGCTTTCTGTACAAATTGGAAATAGCCTTTCGCTTCCTGTATTTTACCCCTGCCGCCTTCAGAATTTGAAAGAGGGTATTCCAGTCAACATTGTCAAAAGCTTTCTCTACAAATGCTAGAAACGTAGGTTTGCCTTTCCTTAATCTTTCTTCTAAGATAAGTCGTAGGGTCAGTATTGCCTCACGTGTTCCAATATTTCTATGGAATCCAAACTGATCTTCCCCGAGGTCGGCTTCTACCAGTTTTTTCCATTTGTGTGTAAAGAATTCTTGTTAGTATTTTGCAGCTGTGAATTATTAAACTGATAGTTCGGTAATCTTTCACATCTGTCAACACCTGCTTTCTTTGGGATTGGAATTATTATATTCTTCTTGAAGTCTGAGGGTATTTTGCCTGTCTCATACATCTTGCACACCAGATGGTAGAGTTTTGTCAGGACTGGCTCTCCCAAGGCCGTCAGTAGTTCTAATGGAATGTTGTCTACTCTGGGGGCCTTGTTTTGACTTAGGTCTTTCAGTGCTCTGTCAAACTCCTCACGTAGTATCATATCTCCCATTTCATCTTCATCTACCTCCTCTTCCATTTCCATAATATTGTCCTCAAGAACATCGCCCCTGTATAGACCCTCTATATACTACTTCCACCTTCTACATCTACATCTACATTTATACTCCGCAAGCCACCCAACGGTGTGTGGCGGAGGGCACTTTACGTGCCACTGTCATTACCTCCCTTTCCTGTTCCAGTCGCGTATGGTTCGCGGGAAGAACGACTGTCTGAAAGCCTCCGTGCGCGCTCTAATCTCTCTAATTTTACATTCGTGATCTCCTCGGGAGGTATAAGTAGGGGGAAGCAATATATTCGATACCTCATCCAGAAACGCACCCTCTCGAAACCTGGCGAGCAAGCTACACCGCGATGCAGAGCGCCTCTCTTGCATAGTCTGCCACTTGAGTTTATTAAATATCTCCGTAACGCTATCATGGTTACCAAATAACCCTGTGATGAAATGCGCCGCTCTTCTTTGGATCTTCTCTATCTCCTCCGTCAACCCGATCTGGTACGGATCCCACACTGATGAGCAATACTCGAGTATAGGTCGAACGAGTGTTTTGTAAGCCACCTCCTTTGTTGATGGACTACATTTTCTAAGTACTCTCCCAATGAATCTCAACCTGGTACCCGCCTTACCAACAGTTAATTTTATATGATCATTCCACTTCAAATCGTTCTGCACGCATAGTCCCAGATATTTTACAGAAGTAACTGCTACCAGTGTTTCTTCCGCTATCATATAATCATACAATAAAGGATCCTTCTTTCTATGTATTTGTCTATGTTAAGGGACAGTTGCCACTCCCTGCACCAAGTGCCTATCCGCTGCAGATCTTCCTGCATTTCGCTACAATTTTCTAATGCTTCAACTTCTCTGTATACTACAGCATCATCCGTGAAAAGCCGCATGGAACTTCCGACACTATCTACTAGGTCATTTATATTTTCCTTCTTTGCTTAGGACTGGGTTTCCCTCTGAGCTCTTGATATTCATGCAAGTGGCTCTCCTTTCTCCAAAGGTCTCTTTAATTTTCCTGTAAGCAGTATCTATCTTACCCCTCATGAGATAAGCCTCTACATCCTTACATTTGTCCTCTAGCCATCCCTGTTTAGCCATTTTGCACTTCCTGTCGATCTCATTTTTGAGAGATTTGTATTCCTTTTTGCCTGCTTCACTTACTGCATTTTTGTATTTTCTCCTTCCATCAATCAACTTCAGTATCTCTTCTGTTACCCCAGTATTTCTACTAGCCCTCTTCTTTTTACCTACTTGATCCTCTGCTGCCTTCTCTATTTCATTCCGCAAAGCTACCCATTCTTCTTCTACTGTATTTCTTTCCCCCATTCCTGTCAATTGTTCCCTTATGCTCTCCCTGAAACTCTGTACAACCTCTGGTTCTTTCAGTTTATCTAGGTCGCATCTCCTTAAATTCTCACCTTTTTTGCAGTTTCTTCAGTTTTAATCTACAGTTCATAACCAATAGATCGTGGTCAGAGTCCACATCTGCCCCTGGAAATGTCTTACAATTTAAAATCTGGTTCCTAAATCTCTGTCTTACCATTATATAATCTGTCTGAAACCTTCTAATATCTCCAGGGTTCATCCATGTATACAACCTTCTTTCATGATTCTTGAACCAAGTGTTAGCTATGATTAAGTTATGCTCTGTGCAAAATTCTACCAGGCGGCTTCCTCTTTCATTTCTTGGTCCCAATCCATATTCACCTACTACGTTTCCTTCTCTTCCTTTTCCTACTATCGAATTCCAGTCACCCATGACTATTAAATTTTCATCTCCCTTCACTACCTGAATAATTTCTTTTATCACGTCATACATTTCATCAATTTCTTCATCATCTGCAGAGCTAGTTGGCATATAAACCTGTACTACTGTAGTAGGCATGGGCTTCGTGTCAATCTTGGCCACAATAATGCGTTCACTATGCTGTTTGTAGTAGCTTACCCGCACTCCTATTTTTTTAATTCATTATTAAACCTACTCCTGCATTACCCCTATTTGATTTTGTATTTATAACCCTGTATTCACCTGACCAAAAGTCTTGTTCCTCCTGCCACCGAACTTCACTAATTCCCACTATATCTTACTTTAACCTATCCATTTCCCTTTTCAAATTTTCTAACCTACCTGCCCGATTAAGGGATCTGACATTCCACGCTCCGAATTGTAGAACACCAGTTTTCTTTCTCCTGATAACGACGTCCTCTTGAATAGTCCCCGCCCGGAGATCCGAATATATGTTCCCTATTCCATAACAAATTGTCAGCCACACTCTTAAATCCTGTCCAAGCCAGTCATTATTATGTCAGTACATTTTCAAAAACTTAGTCTTTCATCAGACTTCTAATATTTGGTCCCACAAATATACCTCCTTTAACTTTAGCCTCAGAAAGAAAAGAAAATTTGGAACTTCCTTACTCAAAAAAAAAAAAAAAAAAAAAAAAAATCAATATCTTTAGGCAATGCATTGAACTGTTTCATTATTCCCAGTTTAATATGACGAGGTGGTAGGATGATTTTCTCTCATTTCACCAGGGATTGTCTTATCACATTTTTCTCTCCAGGACTCATTGTTGTTCTGGTAGGCCCTTCAATTCTGCTTCAGTACAATTCAAGGGCATGAGTATCCCAGAGGCGCAGGAAACAAGGAAACTTCATACCGGCAGCATTCCTATAACTTTCAGGTCTCCACATACAACCCATTGGTATTTTGAATAGTTTATTGCCTTCAGCAGCATCTCCATATTTTCATAGATGTTGTTAAGTGCACAGAATACGCTATGGGATGGAGCCATACTTATTTGCAATGTGTAGAGGAATGGCCTTGAAGTTTTTCTCATTAGAATCTATAAACAGCCTCCATTCATTCATGTTGTTTCTAACACCATATCTTGATAATGCACCTTCAATGTTCTTACATAAACAAGAGAGCCTTCTGAAGTGAAATACTCACAAAATTCAAATACTTTTGATTGAATTCAGTAGAACTAAATCACTTACAATTGACCTTCAAGAAAAATCTATATGCTACTAAGGAGATTGATTGAGCACTCCATCAAAGAAGAGAAGAAGGTGAAGTACATCTACATCTACATACATACTCCGCAATCCACCATACGGTGCGTGGCAGAGGGTACCTTGTACCACAACTAGCATCTTCTCTCCCTGTTCCACTCCCAAACAGAACGAGGGAAAAATGACTGCCCATGTTCCTCTGTACGAGCCCTAATCTCTCTTATATTAACTTTGTGGTCTTTCCGCGAAATGTCAGTTGGCAGCAGTAAAATTGTACTGCAGTCAGCCTCAAATGCTGGTTCTCTAAATTTCCTCAGTAGCGATTCACGAAAAGAACGCCTCCTTTCCTCTAGAAACTCGCACCTGAGTTCCTGAAGCATTTCCGTAACACTCACGTGATGATCAAACCTACCAGTAATAAATCTAGCAGCCCGCCTCTGAATTGCTCCTATGTTCTCCCTCAATACGACCTGATAGGGATCCCAAACGCTCAAGCAGTACTCAAGAATAGGTCTTGTTAGTGTTTTGTAAGCGGTCTCCTTTACAGATGAACCACATCTTCCCAAAATTCTACCAATGAACCGAAGACGACTATCTGCCTTCCCCACAACTGCCATTACATGCCGTACTGGGCAATAATGGCAACCATTTGGAAAAGTTTTTATTCCATTCAGCAATAAAATTACGCATTGTGTCAGGCAAGTTGTGGCCAAGTATGGCATTGAAATGATCTTTAGACACACCAAGAAGATTAATGAATATTTAAGAACGGCAGAAGATGCTTGGCAGCTCCTGACAACACCTGGGGTATGTAAAATTCCATACAGTTGCTGACAAGTGTATACTGGAACTTCGAAAAGAAGTGTCAACATATGCATAGCCGAACACAAGAGGAACTGTTATCTGGGAGAATCCAAAAAGTCAGCCATAACAGTACGTGTTTTTTGAGACGGGAACCATTAAATAAAATTCAGTGAGATGAGTGTTTTAGCAAGGATGTAGCATCATCATGCATGTACATATAGAGAAGGAACAAATGCCATAAGAATTTTAATAGGAAAGAAGATTTGAAGTTGGATAAAATATGGATGTTGACTCTGTGCCAAAAGAATGACTATCAATAATTTTTAATCGAGAATGATGACGCCACCCAGAGATAGTCACACAGTTGGCACCGTGTGATGTATATCGGTCTCCTCTATAAATGTGGGAGCCCCTCAAGCCAGTTGTACCTCAGAACATGTCTCCCTCAGCTGGGGATGAAACATTAGGAAACAGTTTTATACATCGACTACAGCCTCTCAGCCTGGAAGTTTATCTGAAGAGTGGATATTGTGTAGTAAAGAGACTGTAAAATGAACATAAAAAAATAAAACAAGGGCAATGGAATGTTACAGAATGAAATCAGGCAAAGCTGCAGGAATTAGATTAGGGAATGACACACTAAAAGTAGTAGATAATTTTTGCTGTTTGAACAGCAAGATAAATGGTGATGACTGAAGCAGAGGGGATGTAGACTGTCTATATTATGAAAAAAATTTATGAAAAAGAGAAACTTGTCAACATAAAATGTAAAATCAAACAATGGAAAATCCAGGAAGGAATGTAACAATATTATGAGAAGGAAAGTTGCTACTCACAGTATAGTCGAGATGCTGAGTCGCAGATAGGCACAACAAAAAGACTGTCACAATTATAGTTTTCAGCCAATAAGGCCTTTGTCAACAATACACACACACACACACACACACACACACAAATGCAACTCTCACACACGACTGCCTGTGTGTGTGTGTCGCATTTGCATGAGTATGTTTGTTGTGCATATGTCTGTCTATTGTTGACAAAGGCCAATGGCCGGAAGTTATAATTGTGAGAGTCTTTTTGTTGTGACTATCCATGACTCTGCATCCGTACTATATGGTGAGTAGTAACATTCCTCCTCATAATATTGTAAAATGTAAAATAAGATATTAGGAAGTTTTTTTCTGAAGGTATGTCTCTGGGGCATGGCCTCATACTGAAACAAAATGTCAATGATAAGCAACTGAGACAATAAGAGACTAGCAGGGTTTTGATATGTGGTACTACAGAAAAATGATGAAGATTAGATAAGGAGACACTGAATTGAAGTCAGGAAGAAATATATTTAGGGCTCAACTTGGCTATTTGAAGGGATTGGTTCGATAGAGCATCTTGAGACATCAAGAAATTGTCAGTTTGGTAATGGAGGAAAGCCTGAGCAGATAAAATTTGTAGATGGTGATCAAGGAGTGAATACAGTAAGCAGATTCAAAGGGGTTTAGGTTGCGATAGTTATGTAGAGGTGAGGAGGCTTGCACAAGACAGACAAGTGTGGAAAGATGGTTCGAAGCTGTCTTCATACCTATCTCCACTTTGAGACACCTCTCCCTCACATTATCCATAAGGCTACCATACTATTCTGCTCTTGCTTATTTTATGTTATGAAGTGCTCTCTTAAAAGCATTCATCATTGATAAGTTGTTAACTGACTTTTGGTATTAAAGGGTCAAAAATAATAAAAATTCAGTGTAATGCAACATTTTTGAATTTAAGATGTAAAAAGTGTAGCAAAAAACATGAAGAAAACATCAGTGTTTCATTAGGTACACTGATCAACCAGAGCATTATGACCACCACCCTACTATCGATACAAACCTGTCCAAGCAACAGCAGCATCCTCAGGTGAGGAATAACTACTAGTCAGACACATGCATGGTGCATTTAGTATCAGTGAGCGTGCTGTCCATGTATAGAATGGGGAAGGTGTGTGATCTATCTGAGTTGATCAAGGGCAGATTGTGATGGGCTGGAAACTGCACAACTTGTTGGGCGTTCAAGAGATCTGTGGTGAGTGTCTTCAACACGTGACAAAATCAAGGTGAAACCACATCCAGATGTGGGGTTGGGCAGCCCCACCTTGTTACAGATGTTGGACTTCATAGACTGGGCAGATTGTTAAAACATGACAGGCAGTGAACTGTGGTGGAACTAACATCAGACTTTAATGCTGGGCAGAGTACAAGTGTGTCTGAACACACAGTGCAACGAACAGTCCTAACGATAGGCCTTCACAGCCAGTGACCCAAGCACGTGCCAATATTAACACCACGACATCGGCAACTACAACTGAAATGGCCACATGACCATCAGTGTAGGATGTTGGCCAGTGGCAGAATGTTGCAGGGTCTGATGAATCCTGATACCTTTTTCATCATGCCAATGGGAGGGTGTCTTCCAGGGGAACAGCTCCTTGGCACGTGTGCTGCAGGACAGAGACAAGCTGGCGGCAGCTCCATTATGCTCTGGGGAGCATTCATGTGGACATCTATACGTCCAATGAAGCTCATGCACGGCACCATGATGACCAAGGAGTGTTGTACAATGGTTCCAGAGCACATACATCCCTTGATGACAGTCATGTTTCCTGATGGCAGTGGTTTTTTTCAGTAAAATAATACTCCATGTCACAAGGCCAGGTGTGTGATATAGTGGTCCAAGGAACACAGTGGCGAGTTTCACTTTATATGCTGCCCCCCCCCCCCCCCCCCCAACTCGCCTCAGATCTGAACATGATTGAACACATCTGGGATGTGGCACCAGAGTTCATGGCCCTTTTCCCTGGAATTTATGAGAATTGGGTGACTGGTGTATGCAAATATAGTGCCAGCTACCTCCAGTGACCAACCAAGGCCTCATTTCTTCCATGGCACAATGCATCACCACTGTTATCCATGCCAGAGTTTGACATACTGGCTATTAGATGGTAATAATGTTCTGGCTGATCAGTGTATGTTGGTGTGCCAAAATGTCAATGATTACACCATGAAAATATTTTGCACAAATTTCCTGCCATTAACAAACTCTGACATGGAAAAAATGCATCTTTCGCTTAACCATTTCGAGAAGTTTATAACTTCAGCTATATCCTCCCATTTTTGGAAATGTACACCTTTATTTATGGGCCATTACCAGTCATCAAGAGAGCTGCATTCATGGTGTTTATGGTTGCACCATCTTCATTAAAAGATTCTTTAACACCAGAGTAATGTTTATTTTCATACTGTGTAACTTTAACTATACCAACTTTCTTCAGTTTTTCTCTGGTTTTGATAAGGCATCTTCATACTCTGTAGATGTTGCTAACACTTCCATTTGATTTCTTCTGTATGATCTCCAGTCTTCACCTAAATTTTTGTGAAGAATTCATTCTTCTATTAGTTCTTCATCACTAGAATGAAGCACTGTTTGGTTTTTTCTCTTACATTGTTTATTAGTATCTGGCACTGCTTTCAAAGCGTTTTGTGACATTTCAAACAAATGTTCAATTTCTTAAGGATTTCAGGCATTCTATCAGATTTTCAGTGTTGTAATCTGCATAACAGCAAGATACTACCTTCTGTTTACACTTGTTACCATACTATAACAACATTAACCTCTTAGCAGTACTTATTGTCAATAAAATAAGATTCATCCTAAAGTGAATCAGATCTAAAATACAGTAATGAAAATACTGTGAAGCTACTTTGGTGCTCTTTGTCAGAGGTGCAAAATTTCAGCAAGTTTCCCAGAAAATAACCTTCACAGCTGGTTTTGATTGCACAATGACAAATAACTTGTTTATTACAATTGTGAGGGTATGATTTAAACAATGACTAATTTCTACACATAAGTGAATGTCATTTGCCTTCTGGTTAAATAGTTTTCTGGTAGCAAAATATTAGTTTTCCTTGACAAAAATTACTCCAAAGATACAGTAGAGCAGATTTTGTTAGCAGAAAACGTCCAAGATGGTGAGCGGCAGAATATGAGGTAGGAGAAGCTGTCAACTGTTGGACAGTACTGAAACTATTTCAAAATGTTCATTAGAGTAGGTGCTAGGAAGAACTGAATCTTTTTCAAAAGATGGAACAAATTTACCCCTTTCAGGGCAAATTAGCCCCTCTTTACAGTGGGCACAATTTTTATGTTTGTGGATAAGTCCCTATTTTGGCCTTGTCATTGCTTCTATGCTTTGTGTGTATGTATTAAGTTTATCTGTTCTGCTTCCCAGGGTTCAAAATATGTGTATCACTTCAAGGTTCTCTTTTCCAGCTGCAACATTTAGTCCTTCATTGTGTCCACCTATGATACTTTTTTCTTATTTATATTCATGCCTTGGCCTACAATTAGCACATGTTCCATTAAATTTAGGACAAAACCCAATTCCTGTTCACTTTTAGCTAAATTAGTGGATCATTAGTGACTTATATTGTGATAATTTTCTGTCCTTGACAAACAAGAACAGGGCTTTAATTCCCTCATTTACTTTACAGTGAATGAATAAACATCAGTGGGGACAATGAAATAGGCTTACACCTCTCCTGGTTTTGACTTCTTTTACAGATCTGTCAGTGCAGACTATTCTAACTCAGTTTGAAGAAAGAGAGAGTGTTTCCATCTCTCTGTTATCGATACCACACTGTCTAAAAAAGAAAAAAAAAACTTGTTTTGCCACTCGTTATAAAATGACTTTCTATACTTATAGCAACACAATAATGTCTGAAATACAGCCTTATTTGCATTCTGAATGTACTTTTGCACTCTCTATACACATTACACAGTCATTTTGCTGTGTGTTTATACATGCCAGGCACTTGGTGTTGCTGCAATAGTGAAGCTGTAGAAAAATGGTGAGAGTTCCATGACATTTTGTGTTGTGCTATGTAGAAGCTGCACCCAAAACCTCTTCTACAGAGAGCTAAATGGGATTTGAAGGTGCAGCCTTAACACTAGGTATGACCTCTTTGAAAAACATACTTGATATCAGATGCCAACAGTTCCAAAATCATTGACTGTCTTTATGTAAATTTGTGTTGGAAATATTTGAAATGTATTCTGATAATTTCAATTCTGTAATCCTTAATTGAAGAATGTATTGTAATACATATTTTGGGACTGCTCTGCCTACAAGCTGTGCCTGTCCTAGGAAAATATATAAATTTGTTTGATGCACAATCATTTTAAAAACAGCAGAATAGTTTTATCAACCTAGCAATTTGTGTGAAATCCTACCACATTTAGCAATGTGAACAAATTCTTCTGGGGCACTGACTTATGCTTCAGATTTGATCTAAGTCTCTTCCTACACAGTTTGCCAGAATGACATGATTAAGAAAACAACTGATTTCAAATTTGGAATCGAACTGCAATCTGCCATTTTTCAAATTCTTGAAGTTTGTCTGTCCCAACCTCTTGTGCTATAAGAGGGCTTAGTCAAGTCGTGCAAAATTTGCTTGTTGAATATTTCCTCTCAAAACATTCTGTAACACAGACATTCACCTTTTATACCAGTTTCCACTGGCCTCTCATTAAGTACTTCACACTGATTGTTGTTAAATGTGATTTTTAATATTTTACTGGCTGCTGCTCCCACTGAAAAAAGTTCTTTTTCCCCAAGCCGGTTATGTATAACATATTCTCAAGTGTATGAGGTTTCCATATATCATGTACTAGTGCATATAACTTAACTCATCCAATACCTTCGGGGCTGACAACTGAATTATACAGTATCTAGTCAGAAACTTTGAATTTCCATAGTGTTTTAAGAATTGAAAACAATTCCTTGTGTGAAGTCTTGTTTGATGCAGCACTATCAGCAAGTCAAACATTATCACAACCCCAGAATGAAGTTTTCACTCTGCAGTGGAGTGTGCACTGATATGAAACTTTCTGCTGGATGAAAACTATGTGCCGTATTGAGACTCGAACTCGGGTCCTTTGCCTTTCGTGGGCAAGTGCTCTACCATCTGCAGGAAGTTTCATATCAGCACACACTCCACTGCAGAGTGAAAAGTTCATTCTGTAAACAACCCCCAGGCTGTGGCTAAGCCATGTATCTGCAATATCCTTTCTTCCAGGAGTGCTAGTTCTGAAAGGTGTCCAGGAGAGCTTCTGTGAAGTTTGGTAGGTAGGAGATGAGGTACTGGCAGAATTAAAGCTGTGAAAATGGATTGTGAGTCGTGCTTGGGTAGCTCAGGTGGTAGAGCACTTGCCCATGAAAGACAAAAGTCCCAAGCTCAAGTCTCTGTGTGGCACACAGTTTTAATCTGCTAGGAAGTTTCATTATCACAATTACTACCCATTTTTAAAGGCATTTAGACCTTGATGGTTAGGTTCATGACTCTCTCTTGATGATTTAAAGCATCTTTTGTTGCACTTAGCCTTATAATGACCTTTCTTGTGACAATAGTAGTACTCAACGTTCTTCATGTTCACAAATCTTTCAGTTAAATTGCTTTTAGAACTCTGACTTTTACTCTTTTTGTGATTAACCTTAACAGTAGTGACTGCAGTTATAGTTTCTTCAATCTGTGACAAATGTTGCTGTTCTTTCAGTAACCTTGCTGTTAAACCATTGAAAGTCTGCAGACTTTCTTTACCAAGTTCGAAGCCATCATAAATGAACCCTCTTTTGGCTTTGGTAATTGTGTCTGTATCTTGCACTGGTTCACCAGAATATGTAAGAGACTTCTAATCCTTCAATTTTACTGATATGTTGGATAATGGTATCACAGTGCAACATGCTGTTTGAATGTAACTTTATTGATCGCAGATTGCTGTTTATGAATTATCTTTATTGTTTGCTTTAGCACATCAGGTAACAATTTGCAGTTGATCAAATTCTGTGCCAGATAAAATAAAAAAGTGTTGCATTTGCATTAGGCTCATCCCACAACTTCAGTGCATGTACAGCTTCAACTGGCCATGGTCTTACCCTACTTCTATTAACAACATCCAGTAATTTCTCATCAGGGAAGACAATTTCCATTTGTTATGTCTCGAACTGAAAATTATGTCCATCATATTTCTGGATACCGAAAATCTTTGTTCAGTCTATCATTTCCTCTTTCACTTTACAAATGTAAACCCTCAGTGTAACTAAACACATTTCAGAGACTTGTTTGATGAGAACAAGTTAAAACACAATGCACAGAACACTTGAAATTGACAATAGTGACAGGAAAAGGGTACACAGATGAATTGAAAGTCAGTGTGTTGGCCACAAGTGCCAAAGATGAAAAAAAAATTAAAGTACAGCAAACACACTAAAACATTATATACATGTCTGCAGACATTAAAAAATAATCAGGACAACAAACTACCCCACACAACTGGGATCACAAAATGTATTATTCTATTAAACCAGACAAAGTATACTTTGAACACTCTCTGGGCCTGTGGTGTTTTATGCCTTAAATGTACCACACTTTCTTCATGTTGTAATTTATTGAGGTGCACCTGCCACTTTAGATTAATCTGGACCCACAAGTACGAAAAATCTAGTTTCAATGTTGGTTGTATTTGAGAACTAATAGTTTTCTCAACACATTAAATTCTTGCTCTGAGATCTTAAACTTCAGGAAATTGGTTCTGCATAGGTTCAAGTTGAATCTGATCTGCTGCCTTATAGTCAGTTTTGCAGACCAGTGATGTTAGAATGTGTGCTCCAAAGTATTTATTGTTCTTGTGGTCTTCATTTTGAAGACAGATTAGATGCTGCAGCTCTCCATGCTAGTCTATGCTATGCAAGCCTCTCCATCTCTGCATAACTACTGCAACCTGCATCCATTTGAACCTACTTACTGTATACAAACCTTGATATCATGCTACAATTTTTTCTCCCACACTTTGTTGTGTTACTTAATTGATAATTCCTTGATGCCTTGGGCTACTTCTCATCAACAGATCCCTTCTTTAAACCATGTTCTGCCACAAATGTCATTTTTCATTATTTGTTTCAGTACCCTCAATTAGTTATTGGCTATATCCATTTAATCTACAGCTTTCTTCTATAGCACCACATTTCAAAAGTTTCTATTCTCTTCTTGTCTGAACTGCTTATTTTCTGCATTTCATTCAAATTCCTTCAGAAAAGAATTCATAAATTCAAAATTATATTTGATGTTGACAAAGTTCTTTTTTTCATCTTCTTCAGAAATTCTTTTCTTGCTGTTGCTGGTCTACATTTCATACCCTCTCTACTTTGGCCATCATCAAACTTTTTCTGCTAAAATAGCAAAACCCATGTAGCACTTGTACTGTCTTATTTCCTAATCTAATTTTATCTACCTGATTTAATTTGACTACATTACATTACCCTCGTATTACTTTGATTGATGTTTATAATGTGACCTCTTTTCAAGACACTATCCATTCCGTAAAACTGGTATTCCAAGTGATTTACCATCTTTGGCAGGTTTCTAATGTGATTGGCAAATCTCAAAGTTTTTAGTTCTTCCTGAACTTCAGTTTCCCTTCCAAATTGGTCCTTAGTTTCCTTTATTGCTTGCTCAATGTACAACACTGGGGAGAGGCTACAATTCTGTCCCATGTCCTTCTCAGTTAATATTTCCCTTTCATGTCCATTGACTGTTATAACTGCTGTTTGGTTTCTGTACAAGCTGTATATAATCTTTCACTCACTGTATTTGTCCCAACTAACTTCAGAATCTCAAAGAGTGTATTCCAGTGAAGGTTTCAAAAGCTTTCTGTAAACCTACAGATGCTGTAAATGTAAATTTGCCTGTCTTTCACATGTCTTCTAAGATAGGTCGCTGGGTCAGTATTGCTTCACATGTTCCTCATTTCTCCAGAACTTAAACTGATCACCCTCAGTGGCTTCTACCGGATTTTCTGTTCTTCTGTAAATAATTCATGTCAGTACTTTGTGAGCATAATTTATTAAACTGATAGCTCAGTAATGTTCACAGCTGTCAGCAACAGCTTTATTTGGAGTTGCAATTGTTACATTATTCTAAAAGTTTGAGGGTATTCCACCAGCCTAGTATATCTTGCACACAAGGTGGAATAATTTTGTCATGGTTAGCTCTCCCAAGGATCTCAACAGTTCTGAGGGAATTTCATCTACTCTACGGCACTTAAGCTGACTTAGATATTTCAGTATTATGCCAAACTCTTCTCCCAACTCATCTTCTTTTACTTCCTCTTCCCTTTCTATAATATTGTCTTCTAGTATCTTTGTCAGAACTCTAAATATTTCTTTCACCTTTCAAGTTTCCCTTCTTTGCTCATTATGGACTTTCCATCTGAGCTCTTGGTATTCAAATAGGTGCTTCTCTTTTCTCAAAGACCTCTTTAATTTCTGTATATATGGCATTTATCTTTTCCATAACTGTGCATGTTTCTACATCCTTGCATTTCTTATGTAGTTATTCCTGCTTTGCCTTTATGCACATCCTGCCAATTTCATTTTTTGAAATCTGTATTTCCTTTTACCTGCTACATTTGCTGCAGTTCTATGTTTTCTCCTTTCATCAAGTAGATACACATTCCTATGTATTATTCATGGGTTTCTTGAGATTGGATTCCATTAGGAAGTTTGTGCACCATCACCACACAGCAGGTATTGTAAACAAGCATTGGTCATATAAATTTGAAACTGTTTTTTTATTACTGCATGTTTATTTCAGTCACAGAATGATCATGTTCAGTGCTAAAATAAAATGAAAACACAAAAAGTCAGACCAAAATGATCACTGCAAAATCATATGTCATTTTGCAATAGATACCTCTGAGTTTTACAAAGCAAATTACGTACCTTTTCTTTCTTGACTATCTGATCCTCACTGTCTTCATTATTTTGTCTCTTAGAGCTACCCATTCTTCTTCTACTGTAATTCCTGCCTCTGTTTCAATCAGTTGTTGCCTAATGCTCACCTTGAAACTCTCAGAAACCTTTGGGTCTTTTAATTTATGCAGGTACCACCTCCTTAATGTTCTAGTATTTTGCAATTTCTTCAGTTTTAATATGCTGATTGTATCCAATAAAGTATACAGTAGTCACAGCTCACATCTGCCCCTGGTAATGTTTTGTAATTTAAAATCTGTTTTCAAAATCTTAAGTGATATAAGATTCTGTGCTCCAATCCATAGAATGCCAGTTTTTTCCTAATGAAAATTATCTCCTGAGTAGTCCATGCTGGTAGATCCCAGTGGAGTATTACTTCATTTCTGTACTATCATATACAAGAGGATGGCATTACCATTAAGCCTCACATTAAAGTGGTATATTGTTGGGAAATATGACAGCTATAGTTTACTATTAATAGTGGAAGGAAGACATAGAAGGGCTACACAAGGGAAACAGACTTGAAGCTAATATTATAGGAAATGACAGAAGCAGATGAAAATGAGGTTGGAGATATGGTACTGTGAGCAGAGTTTAACAGAGTGCTGAAAGAACTAAGGCCTCTGGAGTTTACTACATTCCCTCAGAATTATCCTTGGGAAAGCCAGCCATGATGAAACTATTCCACCTGGTGTGCAAGATGTATGAGACATGGGAGATACCCTCAGACTTCCACAAAAATGTAATAATTCCATTTCCAAAGAAAGCTGTTACTGAGGTGTGAATATTACTGAACTATCAGTTTAATGTCACATTTGAATAATACTGATATGAATTATGTACAGAAGAATGAAAAAACTACTAGAAGCCACTCTGGTCATCATTTATCTGGATAAATGTATGAATATGCATACGACTTATCTTGAAACATAGGTTAAAGAAAGTCAAATGACAAACCTTTATTTCTAGCATTTGTAGATTTAGAGAAAGCTTTTAACAGTATTGACTGGGGACACTCTTTGATTTTATCAAGGTAGCAGGGTTAAATTACATGTAATGAAACATTATTTACAACTTGTACAGAAACTGGGCTGCAGTTATACTAGTCAGAGGAAAAATAGAGAAAATAGATGTAAAAGAGAAACAACTATTGAGAAGGGAATGAGAAAAGGTTGTAGCATAGCCCAGATGTTGTTCAGTTCATACACTGAGCAAGCAGTAAAGGAAACCAAGAAGAAATTTGTAGAGGGAATTAAGGTTCAGGAAGAAGAAATAAAAACTTTGAGATTTGCTGAATGAAATTGCAATTCTGTCAGAGACAGCAAAAGAGTTAAAATAGCAATTGAATGGAATGAATAGTGTATTGAAAAGAGGTTGTAAGGTGAACATCAACCAAAGTAAAACAGAGATAATGGAATGTTGTCAAATTAAATCAAGCAGTACTTACTGAATTAGATTAGCTAGAACTAATAATATCCAAAGCAAAGAGGATCTAAATTGACACTGGTGATGGAAAGTAAAACATTCCAGAAGATGAGAAACTTGTTAATATGTATTATAAATTTAAATATTAGGAAGTCTTTTCTGAAGGTATGTATGTATCTGGAATTTAACCTTATACATAAGTGAAAAGTGAACAATAAGCAGTTCAGACAAGAAGTAAATAGAAGGTTTTGAAATGTGGTGTTACAGAAAAATGTGTAAGGGCAGTTGGATAAACTGAGTAACTTATGAGGGGGTACTGAACTGGAGAAATCAGAAATACCTGGTCCATCTAAAAGAAGGGATTAGTTGATAAAACATGTCCTGAGGCAATTTAACAGTGGAGAGAAGAATGAAGAAATGACAATGGATACTTGAAATTAAACAACCAGTTGAAACTAGCCAGTAGTGTAAAATGAAACATTATGTTTCAAATAAATGAACAGCTTTAGCAGAGTATAACTGTCCATTTCAGTTGATTAATAGTGGATGTGAACTCAAACATGCAAGGAATCAGATTTATAAAAACTGAATTCATGTAGAAAACTGACAAAAATAACTTTGATGTTCTGCAAGACGATTAATGCTTCCTCTGCTAATAACATGAAAGTAAAATAAAATTAAAACACTAAAACAAGTCATGTAAGAAATAACATAGTAGTTTACTAGCATCAAAGAAAAATTTAGTTGAGAAAAACAAATTATGAGAGAACTGCTGACCAGTGACTTACCTCCAGGAGGTGAAATGTGTTAAAAAGGAAGTGCAGGTCACAAGGACCCCAGGAGGAGTGGGACCCCCATCCATCACTCTCATCATTGTTCGACAGTCCTGTCTGTCAGTAAATAAGATCTCCCTGGATTTGGCTTAGTTGAAATTGTTTCTTCACATTTTCACTTCACACTCACATCACTGACAGTCAACTTGAGAATCAATTGAGTCCATGTTTGAAGCCACTGAGCTCTCCTGACTGACTCATTATGCTGCTCCTGCTTCTCTACTGACACACAGTACTCCTCACCTCCTTCTATGCTGGTGGACCCACATCACGTGAGATCTAGTTGTCAGTTCTGCATTACATAAGGGTGTCCAGATAGTTTTGAGCAGATGGTGTATGTATATTAGGAAAAAAACAGCTGCTTTGAAAAAAGCCACTGTTTTTGAACAAAACATTTATATTTATTTTACACAGACCATTATTAGCTGTCTATACACAGGTAAAATCAGGATCTATCAAATACAAACATTAGAGTTATACAGAATTTGTATTTTTAATGGTGTATACTCAAACTTTATGTTTGGGATTATGTTTCCTGACTGATGTCCATTAGCAAGCTACTACAGGTTTTTGCAGCAGATGAAACTCTATTCTCATCCTTAGAGAGGGATCCATAGTCTATATGGAAATTATTTCTGGTTCTAGTATTGTGGTTGTGCATTGCTGAATTGCTATTCAATTCACTCATGTTAGTCTGTCTGCTTCGCCGTGTTGGAGATTTTCTCTGCTCATGGACTGGGTGTAGTGTTATCCTCATCATCATCTCATCATCACCGACGTGCAAGTTGCCCATTGTGGCATCACCTGAAATGAACTTACACCCAGCGGCTCAATTTCCCTGGATAGGGCCTCCCAGCCATCAATGCCACATGATCATTTAATTTAATATCATTCTTGTTATTAACTATAAACATAATTAAGGAATATACATTTTGACATGTAAATGTAAGAATCTCTAGGCCCCTGAAGAGGCATCTGAATGATGTTCTGTCACCATCTTTGCATGATATTCTCAAGGCTGGCTTTTGTAGAGTAAACAATTTGGTCCACATTAACTGCAGTGCCACAGATGATTATATCTTAGGACAGAACTGAATGGTAGAATGCTAGCAGTCCTTCATGTAGGCCTACACTGCGAGAGGGAATTCCGAATGCAAATCATGCAGAATTGAACTTTATGGTTAACTTATTCATGTGCTGACACCACTTCAATTTATATCTGCCTGGATGCCCAGAGATACATGGAGCATCATCCAGCATATGCCCATTGATCTCTGCTTCTGCACCCTGTAAGTAATTGTTATTTGATTGGAATTGTATAATATATGTTTTGGCAAGATTAATGTTAAGCTGTTGGTTGTGACCAGTTATAACCATGTTCCCTTATTCTTGTGACTGAGTCTGGTATACCTGTGTTAGGGCCCATTATCAGTATACAGGATGGGGCAAATAAAAGTGGCCTGGATTAGTGGATATGATTGGATGTGAATTTGGGACAGCATAATGGAGGAGGAAAAGACCACAGTTACTTCCAACAGGATGGAGCAACTAACCATGTAACTGGCCAAACATTGGAGCATATTTACACAATTTTCATGTGTGACAGAGTTGTTAGCAGTAGTCAGTCTGGTCATGGCCATAGCTGGCCACACAGGTCACCTGATCTGTCAATGTGTGATTACATTGTGTGGGGAAACCTAAAGTCAAAAGTGCATTGCAACAACCCTTATAGTCTTTGAGAACTGCATCAGGACATTTCAGATGAGACTGCAGAAATTCCAGCAGTCCAGCTCTGATATGCCTTCAGCAACTTGCTGACTAGGGCGCAAAAGTGGCAAGAGATGATGGTGGTCGCTTTCAACATCTGCTATTGTCAGGTAAGTACTGTATTTCTTTTCCTCTGCTGTGTTTCTTTGTATCCTGGAACTCTGTTCTCCAGGCCACTTTTATTTGCTGCACCATATACTTGGGTCATCAGCAAACCTTACTAAATTTAAGAGTCATTCAATGTCCCATTTGTGTATACTAAGAACAGGAGCAGGCAAAGCATTGTAACTTGTGATACACTATGTTTAATATTTTTAAATTCTGCATTTAATCTGATTCCTCTAATATAATTTACTGATGTAACACTCTGTTTTCTATTGTTGAGATACATCTTCATTGATGGAAGAGGAAGATCTTTAATTCTGTACCATTTTAGTTTCCTAGCAGAATTTTATGATGCACATAATTAAACACCTTGGCAAGCTCACAGAATATACTTACAGGGTAATTTTTGCTGTCTAGTTCTACTAGAATTGAGTTTGTGAGAGCTTACATTGCATTCTCAGTAGAGAAACCTTTGAAGAAGACAAACTGAGCAGTTGTTGAGAGGTTATTCTCAGAAGGAGGGATCTTTATTCTGATGTTAAGTTACTTTCTCAAAGAAATTTGAGAACAATGGAGGGATGGAGAGCGGTACGCAGTTACATGTCAGTTGCATATCTCCACTTCTGTATATTGGTGTTACTACTGCATACTTCATTCTTTGAGGAAATACATCTTGACTCATTGACTGGTTACAAAGATAACTCAAGGCTGATGCTACTAAGTCAGCACAAGGTTTTAGTACTTTGTCTGTGATATTGTCATAGCCAAACGAGGTAGTACTTATAAGTGATCTAATGATTTTTTTGATGTCTCCCACAGATGAGTAGGCAAAACTGATGTATTTTGGTGGAGTATGCATTTCTTGTCTTAGTTTATTTTATCTGCTTTAAATCGCAATTTTTTGCCACCACATTTTCAGTTAACAGTAGGAAGAATTCATTGAATTTAGTAATGAGTGATTTGAATTTCATTTCATATCTCAATACTGCTGTTGTCTTCAAGTTCAATATCATTTGCCTTACTGAGAGTATTCATTTTGTGCCTAGTAATGCTTCAAATTGTTCTTTCCTGTTTCTAAGTAGTAAATGGTGTTTTCAACCTGAAGAATTTTCCATTTTTAAGTCTTTGCATTTTTAAATCTTTGCATTAAATAAAGCTCTACTTCCACTGTAAATGTTCCACAACTGTTGTTTAGGAAAACTGGATTCATAATGTTGTACGAATATTATCAGAAAAGAATTAAATTTATCATCTACTTTGTTTTCTTGGTATGGTGCATTCCATTTTCATCCTTTTAACCTCTCTCTGAATAACATAATGGAGGCAACATTTGAAATTATGTGGAAATTTTCCTTTACTTCCTTTCTTACTTATGTTTGATGGGGAATCTTTATTGTTATCATTTGATCATGATGGTCATTAAACCATTTATTATGGGATTCACATCTCTTCCAATAAAGTCAGTTGGATTTGCAAAAAAATTATCAGTTGCTGTCCTATTATTATTGAGAATGTTAATGGGGGTCAAACCAAAGTTGGACATCAGTGACACTAGGTGCACGTGATCAGAACTGAGATGGAATCCATATTGAAATCTGCATATACAATCCATCATAAATGAAGTTAAAAACATTACTAAAGTTGGGGGCCTGTAGAACGTCAGGACTGCGATCTTGTATATTCACAAGTACATCACTTGAATAGCTCTTCAGTAGAGTATTCAATGAGGTCTATGGTCAGGGACTTTTTTCCTTTATTATGTATGTAGCCCCCTGCCACCTTTTCTTATGTTAAACCTACGGTAATGTGATACTAACTTGTATCTATGTAAATGCATTGTTCAATTCCTGTAGCTCCCAGATGTTTCTCTGCTATGTGTTGTATATCTGTAGAAATCTTTTCAGATTTATGTGGGCCTTTATTGATATGAGCTCCTTTTTCTGATTAAACAAGCTTCCATTGTTTTGATGGAAAAGTTCAAATGTATTATCAATGTTAAGCTTTGTGCTGAACAAGATGCTGTTTTATTGTTTCTTCATTTGTTGTTGCAACTTGATTCACATTATGAGTTCAACAGCAAAAATCAGAGTTCATAATGTTGTGTGATGTTTCTGTAGAATGAGTTAAATGAGGTGTATCAAACATTAAATAAAACAGTTATAGCTTCAAGTTATAAATACTCATCTTGCATTATCGTAAATATATCGACAGTGGAGATGGATACCACTTCCCAGCAGTTTCTGTCCTTTTGGGTTTTAAATACAGTGAACATTGATACAACATTCCAGTGAAAAGACAAACACATAATTTTTAACTTCAACTGAAGTTTAATCAACATCGAGTACTTTTTCCAAAACAATCTACAGTACTGCCAGACATTCACAACTGAACTCAAAAGTAGCATGCTCTGAACTGGTTTTGTGTGAATGCACCCAAAGAAGAATTTGTATATTTCTAACAATTAAAACTAGAATACTTATTGCTGACATAACAATTTTAATGAAATTATAATCATGAAAACTTATTATAATTTCTATAGGATGCACCATGGCATATACAGGGTGATTCAAAAAGAATACCACAACTTTAAAAATGTGTATTTAATGAAATAAACATAATATAACCTTCTGTTATACATCATTACAAAGAGTATTTAAAAAGGTTTTTTTTCACTCAAAAACAAGTCCAGAGATGTTCAATATGGCCCCCTCCAGACACACGAGCAATATCAACCCGATACTCCAACTCGTTCCACACTCTCTGTAGCATATCAGGCGTAACAGTTTGGATAGCTGCTGTTATTTTTCGTTTCAAATCATCAATGGTGGCTGGGAGAGGTGGCAGAAACACCATATCCTTAACATACCCCCATAAGAAAAAATTGCAGGGGGTAAGATCAGGGCTTCTTGGAGGCCAGTGATGAAGTGCTCTGTCACGGGCTGCCTGGCGGCTGATCCATCGCCTTGGGTAGTTGACGTTCAGGTTTCATAACTAACCTTTTTCGTAGGACTCTCCATACAGTTGACTGTGGAATTTGCAGCTCTCTGCTAGCTCTGCGAGTCGATTTTCCTGGGCTGCGAACAAATGCTTGTTGGATGCATGCTACATTTTCATCACTCGTTCTCGGCTGTCCAGAACTTTTTCCCTTTGCACAAACACCCATTCTCTGTAAACTGTTTATACCAACGTTTAATACACCACCTATCAGGAGGTTTAACACCATACTTCGTTCGAAATGCACGCTGAACAACTGTCGTCGATTCACTCTGCCATACTCAATAACACAAAAAGCTTTCTGTTGAGCGGTCGCCATTTTAGCATCAACTGGCGCTGATGCCTAGTCAACAGCGCCTCAAGCGAACAAATGTACAACTAAATGAAACTTTATAGCTCCCTTAATTCGCTGACAGATAGTGATTAGTTCTGCCTTTTGTCGTTGCAGAGTTTTAAATTCCTAAAGTTGTGGTATTCTTTTTGAATCACCCTGTATAATAAAGTGCAAATCAGATTGGTTATTTAGAACAACAAAATATTTAACATTTTATCTTCAATAATGTTAAAAGGAAAGTTGCTACTCACCAAACAACAGAGATGCTGAGTTGCAGATAGGCATGTGTGTGTGTGTGTGTGTGTGTGTGTGTGTGTGTATTTACCAATGTTACATTTTAGTTTAAGATTTATGATGTATCTAATTTTAACAATATGAAGCCAACAAATCTTAACTAAGCACATTTATTATTTTGATTCCTTTGCTACCAATTACAATACATCTACACCAATTATAGTACATCTACATCTACATATCACTCTGAAATTCACAATTAAGTGCCTAGCAGAGAGTTCATTGAACCACCTTCAAGCTATTTCTCTACCATTCCACTCTCAAATTGTCTACAGGAAAAATGAACACCTAAATCTTTCTGTGCAAGCTCTGATTTCTGTTATTCTATTATAATCATCATTTCTACCTATTCAGGTGGTGCCAACAAAATGTTTTCACTCTCTGTGGAGAAGGCTGGTGACTTAAATTTCATGAGAAGAACCTGCCACAACAAAAAACACCTTTATTTTTATGATTGACACCCCAGTTCATGTATTATATCCTGCCTCTACATCCATACTCTCCAAACCACCATGAAGTGAAAGGCATAGGGTACATCCCATCCTACCAGTTATTAGGGTTTCTTCCCATTCCATTCACATATGGAGTCTGGGAAGAATGATGGTTTGAATGTCTCTATGCATACTGTCATTATTATAATCTTATCCTCACGATCCCTATGTGAGCAATACATAGGAAGTTGTAGTATATTCATAGAGTCATCAATTAAAGCTGGTTCTTGAAACATTGTTAGTAGACTTTCTCAGGACAGTTTATGTCTATGTTCAAAAGTGTTCCAGTTCAGTTCCTCCAATACCTCTGTGATACTCTTGCAGGAGTCGAATTAACCTGTGACCGTTCATGCTGCCCCTCTTTGGGTAAGTTCAATATCTCCTGTTCGTCTTCTTTGGTATGGGTCCCATGAACTTGAGCAATATTCTAGAACTGATCACTAGTGATTTATAAACAATCTCTTTTGTAGGCTTCTTGTACTCCTAAGTATTCTAGCAATAAAACAAAGTCTACCACCTGCTTTATCCATTACTGAGCCTATGTGATCATTCCATCTCGTATCCCTACAAAGTGTTACATCCAGGTATTTGTAAGAGTTGGCCAATTCCATCTGTGACTCATTGATATTATACTCATAGGATACCAAGTTTTTTGTTTTTGTTTTGTGAAGTGCACAGTTTTACATTTCTGAACATATAAAGCAAGTTGCCAGTCTTTGCACTGCTTTGAAATCTTATCAAGATCAGACTGAATATTTATGCAGCTACTTTCAGACTATACTTCATTATAGGTAACTGCATCATCTGCAAAAAGTCTGAAGTTACTATTAATATAGTCTGGGAAGTCATTAATATACTGCATGAAGAGCAAGGGTCCCAACACACTTCCCTGGGGCATACTTGAAGTTACTTATACATCTGTTGATGACTCTCCATCCAAGATAACAGCTGCAACCTCCCTACCAAAAAGTCGTAAATCCAGTCACAAATTTCACTTGATACCCCATATGACTGTACTTTTAATACTACACCTACCAGACTGCCTTTATCCAAAGCTTTTGGTGCATCCTGTGAGAAAAGTGTGAATAGGGTTTCACATGATCATTGTTTTCAGAATCCATGCTGGTTGGCACAGAGGAGGTCATTCTGTTCAAGGTACCTCATTATGTTTGAACTTAGAATATGTTCTAAGATTCTACAACTCGATGTCAATGATATTGTGTGGTAGTTTTGTGGATCACTTCGACCACCATTCTTGTAGAGAGGAGTGACCTGTGTTTTTTCCAGGAACTGGGCACAGGTTTTTGTTCAAGGGATTTGTGATATAATATAGTTAAAGAGGAGCTAAATGTGCCACAAATTCAGTATAGAATCTGATAGGGATTCCATCAGGTCCTGGAGCTTTGTTCAGTTTTAACCATTTCAGTTGTTTCTCAACACCACTTTCATAATACTTATCTCACTCATCTTTTCAGTGGTACAAGGATTAAATTGGAGCAGTTCTCCTGGTTTTCCTTTGTAAAGGAATATTTGAAAATGGAGTTAAGCATTGAGGCTTTTGCTTCGCTGCCCTCAATTTCAGGTCCTGTCACGTTCACCATGGACTGGACACTAACTTTGGTGTCACTAACAGACTTTACATACGTACAGAATTTCTTTGGGTTTTGTGAAAGATCCTTTGATAATATTCTTCTACAGTAGTCATTGAGGCATCATGCATTGCTCTCGTGACAGCCAAACACGGTTCATTCAGCATGTATCTGCCTCTAAGCCTACTCTTTGTTTTACGCCTAATATGCAGTAATCTCTGTTTCTTTAGAAGTTTGTTTATAGTGTCTGTAAGCCATGGAGGGTCCCTCCCATTATGAACTGTTCTACTGGGTACATACCTAGCCAGTGCATGGTCAGTTATTGTTTGAAACTTGAACCATAGTTCATCTACATGCACCTGCCCTGTGCTCTCTCCCCTATTTTGGTACAGTACAAAGTTTAACTGCCCTTGTTTGACCTTTTTTGATGACCTCCATTCAACCTATCTCACTCGATCCCTCACAGCCCTGCAATAATCCATAAGAAGACACAAGCATAGTGTAGGCAGTCTCTTTAGTTGATCTGTTGCATTTTCTCAGTTTTCTGGCAATAAATCATAGTCTCTGGCTTGCTTTATCCACAACATTATCTCTGTGATTGTTCCAACTTAAGTTATTCATAATTTTAATTGTTACATATTTAGTTGAATTTACAGCCTTTAGATTTGTGTGATTTACCATGTAACCAGAATGAAGTGGATTCCTGTTGGTTCTCATATGGATGACTTCAAGCTTTTCATTATTTAGAGTCACTTGCTACTTTCCACACCATACCTTTCCATCTTGTCTAAGTCATTTTGCAATTTGTTCCGGTTATTGTATGACTTTATAAGATGGTAAATGACATTTTCATCTGCAGATACTCAAAGAGTGCTACTCAGACTGTCTCCTAAATTGTTTATATAGATCAGAAACAGCAGAGGCCCTGTAACACTTCCTTGGAGAATGCCAGATATTACTTCTGCTTTACTTGATGACTTTCTGTCAATTACTATGAACTGTGACCTTTCTGACAGGAGATCACGAATCCAGTCACACAACTGAGATGGTAGTCCATAGGCATGCAATATGATTAGAAGTTGCTTATGAGCTATGATGTCAAAAGCCTTCTGGAAATCTAAAAATATCGAATACATTTTACATCCCCTATCAGTAGCACTCATTACTTCATGAGAATAAAGAGCGAGCTGTGTTTCACAAGAACAATATTTTAAGAATCTGTGTTGGATGTCTGTCAACAAATCATTTTCTTCAAGATAACTCACAATGTTCAAACACAGTATATGTTCCAAAACCCTGCTCCAAGTCAGTTTTAGCAATATGGGTCTGTAATTCAACGGATTACTCCTATTTCCTTTCTCGAGTATTGGTGTGACTTGTGCAACTTTCCAGTCTTTAGGTATGGATCTTTCAACATGTGATCAGTTGTATATCATTGCTAAAAATGAATTTATTGTATCAGCATACTCTGAGAGGAACCTCACTGTTATACAATCAGGACCAGAGGCCAGGCCTTGCCTTTATTAAGTGATTTAAACTGCTTTGCTGCACTGAGGTTATCTGCTTGTGCATTACTCATCTTGGCAGTTGTTCTTGGTTCAGATTCTGGAATATTTACTTCATCTTCTTTGGTGTAGTAATTTCAGAATACAACATATGATATTTTTATATGATGTGCTTGTTTTTGTCAGAAGTTATGTGTAAATATGAAATATGTGAATGTTTACATTGCAGACTGATAGAACTTTTACATATTTGACAGAAAATAAACTAGTTTGTGTTTAAGAATGACACAATGATCAGAAAATTGTATAAATAAACAAAAAATAAAAAAATAAAGTCATTTGTCAAAGTATGTACAAATGTGACAAAATGTGGTTTGGGTAGTGAATTTAATCTGGGGTTGAATAGTTTAAAATGCCCTTACTGGTACATTACATTGCAGTAGTTATTCAGCTCCATCTTTTGGAAACATTTATCCTCAGAAAGGCCTAGTGAAATTGGGACAGACAGAATTTTGGTTACACCAAATTCTTCTCGAAATAAATTATGTAAGTACACTACTGGCCATTAAAATTGCTACACCACAAAGATAACATGCTACAGATGTGAAATTTAACTGACAAGAAGAAGATGCTGTGATATGCAAATGATTAGCTTTTCTGAGCATTCGCACAATGTTGGCACCGGTAGTGTCACATACAACATGCTGACATGAGGAAAGTTTCCAACTGATTTCTCATACACAAACAGCAGCTGACCGGTGTTGCCTGGTGAAACGTTGTTGTGATGCCTTGTGTAAGGAGGAGAAATGCGTACCATCATGTTTCCGACTTTGATAAAGGTCGGATTGCAGCCTATCGCAATTGCGGTTTATGGTATCGCGACATTGCTGCTCATGTTGGTAGAGATCCAATGATTGTTAGCAGAATATGGAATCGGTGGGTTTGGGAGGGTAATACAGAATGCCGTGCTGGATCCCAACGGCCTCATATCACTAGCAGTTGAGATGACAGGCATCTTATCCACATGGCTGTAACAGATCGTGCAGCCATGTCTCGATCCCTGAGTCAACAGATGGGGATGTTTGCAAGACAACAACCATCTGCACAAACAGTTTGATAATGTTTGCAGCAGCATGGACTGTCAGTTCGGAGACCATGGCTGTGGTTACCCTTGACGCTGCATCACAGACAGGAGTGCCTGGAATGGTGTAATCAACGATGAACCTGGGTGCACGAATGGCAAAAAATCATTTTTTCGGATGAATCCAGGTTCTGTTTACATTATCATGATGGTCGCATCCGTGTTTGGCGACATCGTGGTGAACGCACATTGGAAGCATGTATTCATCATTGCCATACTGGCATACCACCCGGCATGATGGTATGCGGTGCCATTGGTTAACGTCTCAGTCACTTCTTGTTCGCATTGATGGCACTTTGAACAGTGGACGTTACATTTCAGATGTGTTATGACCCGTGGCTCTACCCTTCATTCAAACCCTGCGAAACCCTACATTTTTGCAGAATAATGCATGACCCTATGTTGCAGGTCCTGTATGGGCCTTTCTGGATACAGAAAATGTTCGACTGCTGCCCTGGCCAGCACATTCTCCTCGTCTCTCACCAATTGAAAACATCTGATCAATGGTGGCCGAGCAACTGGCTCATCACAATACGCCAGTCACTACTCCTGATGAACTGTGGTATCGTGTTGAAGCTGCATGGGCAGCTGTACCTGTACATGCTATCGAAGCTCTGTTTGACTCAATGCCCAGGCGTATCAAGGCCGCTATTACGGCCAGAGGTTCTGGGTACTGATTTCTCAAGATCTATGCACCCAAATTGCATGAAAATGTAATCACATGTCAGTTCTAGTATAATATATTTGTCCAATGAATACCTGTTTATCATCTGAATTTGTTCTTGGTGTAGCAATTTTAATGGCCAGTAGTGTAACTTCTTACTGGAAATATTTGGATGTAGACAACACCAGATGTGGTACAACCATGTTAGGGATGACTCACCAATCACACTCACGTGTAATTATGCTAATCTGTTGAGCAGTTCATCAAGATACACATTTACATATTTTTTGAATGCTACTCATAGGGCTTGTTTCATTGCTCAAAGAGTGAGACATTCTTCACATTTGCATGAGGTGCATTTCCAGTTGTGTGCATGATGTCATTCTCAGTTATATAGCAGAGGTTACAGTCCAAATTGTTCCTAGCATCCCAATAATCAGTCATCTTTACCAGTATGCTTTCATGTTTTGATTGTTCAGAAACAAAGAAGTTAAATAAATGTTAGACACTTTATCCACAGTTCAAATTATTGAATATACAGGCAACATTGTTGTAACCAAAACTGCAACCCAAAAGTGTTGGAACTTATAGATAATGCTTTGATTGAAAGATGTACATACTGTATGAATGAACTGAAAAAAAAATACAGATATTACTTTAACCATGTTGTGGACTTTTTAAACCATTATGCACATTGTGATTATCACAGGAGATTAGTCAAGAGATAACTCACTTTGATATGAAATATACATTTATTGAACACTAGTACATATGACAATTATGGCTGTTACACATATCACACGCAGAAAGTTCACAGCAGACTCACTAGTTCAAAGAAAAAGGTTCCCAAAATTAGGGCGCTCTGCACCAAAGACATCACAGAGGAACTGCCACCCCCTCGCCCTGGTAGTGAGGCGCATGGTGGAGGGAAGGCTCACCGGATGAAGTTGTAATTTCGGTGCCAATGCGACCGGTGTTGGTGGTAGCCGGCATGGGAAGTGGTTGCGGCGGTGTCGGTGGTGCTGCAGCCTGGTAGTTCCAACGGCTGCACGTGAGAGGTGTCGGCGGGCGGAAACGGGTCAGCCAAAGTCAGGGCGGCTGCGTCAGGAGGAAGGTCATTGTTGAGAGACCACGCCAGTTTAAGTCTATTAACTGAGGCTATCTGGGGCCGTCATTGGAAATGGATGACAAATGTGTTGGCACCACAGCGTAGTGCATGGTGAGGGTCTGAATAGATTGGCTGAAGGGCTTCCCACACAGTGTCGTCCCACAGGATAATAAAGTCACACGTAGCTAGGTCCTCCTGAACGAACACAGGGGGTGTGGTGTGGGAGCAGGGCATGAGGGGGGAGCGTGTGGAGGTGTGTGAGCGCATGCGGACGTGCTCAACCAGGTCGGGGAGATCCTCGGATGCGGCAGGAGGTGAATCCTCGACCAACTCGGCACGGAGAAGGAGTGGCTCGCCGTACAGAACCTTGGTGGGTGAGGCGTTAAGACAGTCCTTATGAGCCAAGCAAATACCCAGCAGGACCCATGGGAGAGCTTCTGACCATAGGCCTTGGTGGCACATTAGGGTGGTCTGGAATGTGACATACCACTGCTCGATGAGGCCATTCATCTGCAGGTGGTAAGCTTTGGTATGAAACTTGGTGATGCCACAGTCGTGCGAAGAGTGCGGACTCTAATTGGCATCCCTGTTCAGTGGTGAGAGATAGTGGCAGCCAAGGCAAGCAACCCATGCCAAGATGAAGGAATGGGTGATAGTCTCAGCCATGATGATTGACAAGATATATCTGTAGCTCTCTGATGGCGGAAGGGGACCAATGGCATTGATATGGACGTGCCAGAAATGCCCCTTAGGGATGTCAAACTTGCCAGAGGAGGTTGGGAATGCCTGCTGACCTTGCTGCGCTGGCATGGAATGCATGCAAGGCTCCAAGTGCAACAGTTGTGCTTGACACCAGGCCAGACAAAGCACTCTGTAACTAGCCGCATTGTGGCTCATGTCCCGGGGTGAGATAATCCATGCAAGACAGTAAAGACCCTATGGCAAAGGGTGGCGGGACCCGGGGGTGAAGTGTGACCGTAGAGGTGTCACAAAGGACAGGGATTGCTGAACCAGGTAGTATATGGGGCTGGACAGAGAGCGATGAACCATTGTCTGATCTTAGTTGCTGTATATCGTCGTCATCGGCTTGTAGCTGGGTGAGCTCGTCCAGATCCAGTGGTGTGGTTAGCATGCAGGTGCGGGAAAGGTAGTCTGCCACAATGTTCTCCGTGTCATGGATATAGCATGCATCGGAAGAATGCTGACAGACACAGTCCAGATGGCAGAAACGCCTGAGCGGAAGGTCTTTAGCTGGGTTATGAATAGCTTCCATGACTGGCTTGTGATCGGTATAGAATATGAAGGGTCGCCCCTCGAGGTCACTACAAAACTGTTTAATTGCCTTGTACACTGCAAGTAGCTCATGGTCAAATGCCAACTACTTGCACTGGCTCTTAGTCAGTTTCTTGGAAAAGAAGCAGAGGGGCTGGGTGGAGTTGGCGGTCTGCTGGTGTAAAACAGCGCCTACAGCTGTATGACTGGCATCAGTTGTGATCGAGACACAGACCTCAGATCTGGGTGGTTGAGTGTAACAGCTTTGGATAGGGCAGTTTTAAGGTTACCAAAAGCATCGAACATTGGTTGCCAGAGAGAGCATTGGTGAGGGCCATTTGGACAGAGGTAGCTTGAGGAATATGCTGGCGGTAAAGGTTTCCCATATCCAGAAAATGACAGAGCTGAGCATAATCTTCAGGTTCAAATGGCTCTGAGCACTATGGGACTTAACTTCTGAGGTCATCAGTCCCCTAGAACTTAGAACTACTTAAACCTAACTAACCTAAGGACATCACACACATCCATGCCCGAGGCAGGATTCGAACCTGCGACTGTAGCAGTCTCGTAGTTCCAGACTGTAGTGCCTAGAACTGTTCGGCCACTCCGGCTGGCCATAATCCTCAGGGAGAGGAAGTTTAAGTATGGTTTTGATAAGAGGACGTGTCGGCCAGAGGCTGTCGACAGACGGAATGGCTAAGGAAGGTAACGGATGTGGAACATAGTTGAGATTTATCATGGTTGATCAGCACATTGTTGGCAGCAAACTGACTGAAGCAAGGTGAACTTGATGTTTCTCAGTGGCGGAATAAAAGATAATGATATTGTCTAAGTCAGTGTAAACGAAAGACAGAGGAAGCAAAATGGAATCAATGAACCGCTACCTTGTCTGCACAGCATTTTTCAGTTCATAAGGCATGTAACAGTATTCACATACACCGAAGGGTGTGATGATGGCCGTCTTTGGAACAACTGGTGGATGCATAAGAATCTGGTAATATACTTTGGAACAATCTAATAGAGATGAAAAGGTAGAACCATGAAGCAACTGCGTGAAATCTTGGATATGTAGTACGGGGTAGTTATTGATAATGGTGCAGGGGTTAAGGGACCTGTAGTCCCTGCACTTGCATAAGGTGCTGTCCTTTTTGGGAACAAGGTGAACTGGGGTAAGACCAGTTGCTATCAGAGGGGCGGAGGATGCCCGAAGCCAACAGATCCTGAACGATCTCCTTGGCGCGTAGAAGTTTGGAAGTATTAATGTGCCTGGCCTTATAACGAACAGGTGGTGTGAATTGTATGGCAAGTGCCATTACTGATGGCTTATAATCATGTAGGGGAGTCAGCATGAGGGGTCAAGAAGGTATCCACACGCAATGTCGGTTTTTACTGACCTTGATGAACTGGGGTAACATAGGTGAGGCGTCGACTGTAGTCAGTGACAGAAGGCATGATGCAGGAGTGAAGTGGTGCGAAGAACCTGGAGAGGCACATGCAAGTGCATCTTGGAGATTCATCTGCAATGATGCGAAAAAAACAGCAGGTGGTGGAACGCTCGACACTAGAGCAGGTTGGTAAGAAAGCTCTGTAGAAGCGTGTGCTGGGCCACCTCACAGTGGGGCTGCAGATAGGTGATGTAGGGTACACTGTGCATGTGATAATTCGGCAGAGGCAGAGGTGATGTGGGCACATAAGTCATTGTTCTGGGTGCGGAGTTCGTCGATCTGGGAGTGCATGTACAACAAATCAGAGAAACATGAGGTTACGCGCTCGACCAGGGAAGCACACGTAGAAGGTGCAGCCAAGGAGGCAGAGAGCGAAGTGATGCTGAACTCGGTTGTGCACGGAACTGTAGAGCCAGATGCATGGTGGAGCGTGGTGGCCTGCAAGTCTGGTGAAAGTTTGTAATGGTGTAGAAAATTCAACCCAATCACAGGTTCATCAATGTCTGCAGCATGAAAGGTCCAAGGGAAGGTGTGAACTGGTGAGAGGTGAAGCAACATCTTGTTGGAACATTAGGCCACAATGGGAGAATGGTTGGCGGTGATCAAGGTGAGGGTTGTGGGGGATAGCACATTTACAGAATGGCTTGAATGACGCTAACGATGGCACCAGTGTCGATGAGAAAGCAAATGCCGGTCAAGATATCTGTGTGATAGAGGCGTCATGTTGCTGAAGCAGGTGGTGCAGCATATGTAGGTAGATAGGTGCCATGAAGGTACGTGATGGGACATGGTGCTTAAATGTGCCAGCCAGACTCATTTGGGTGGATGCAAGGCTCGCGGCAATTGCAAGCAGCATCCTCATAAGTAGCGTGGAACCAGCACAGCGGGTAGGCCTGGTGGTGGGCTGGTGCGGTGCAGGTGGGGGTAGCGGCTGACTGCGGCAGGGCTGGTAGCCGATCAGGTCGCTGCTTGGATGAGATCGGCGGCTGTCAGGAATCCACTGGCAGTACATCCTGTAGGCTGCTAGGTGGCAGCTACTGATGGACAGCTGAGGTGCTGAGGCAAGAGCACCAGCCTCTGCCAGCTGGGTGCAGAACTGGAGGTACAAGTGTGTTAGGATGGTGGAGATGTCATTCATGACAGGTAGTGTCAGTGATCATGATGGCGTAAGCCTGATTTGCCATACGTAATCAAACCTCGGGGGGTCAGCAACATGAGACAGGAGATGAAGCTGCAGATCCAAATTTATTTTGACCATCCATATCCAAAGAGTGACATCAGGCAATGCGTGGTCTTTGATGAAAGCAGGTAGATGCCACCAAATTTGCAAAAGGGTGCAGTCATCAAGATGTGCTGGATAGCCTCCACCAGAGAGTTGGAAGTATGCTCAATGAGCAGTGATTTGGCTGTTGAATTTTTGTGCAAGGCAGCTGGTGAAAGGAGCAAGTCTCTGATGAGGTCTGTATGTGGGTGGAGATGGCTCACAATGCAGACAAAATGGGCACCGTTGTTGGAAATGCCGTGGATGTCCAGGAGGTGGTCAACTACGGCAAACGAAGTTTTTGTGTTGTCTTTTTGCAATGCATGTAGTTTAGGGAACCTGCCTGGTAACACATATTGAGTCTGCACCAGCAGCTGGAGATCGGTGTGGGTGGAGCAGGATGCTTCCAACATGGAAAGTGCGGTAGCGGTGAATGGTGCGTTTCCCGAGGACTGGGTGAGTGTTGGCCAAATGCAGCACACAATATGGAGGGAGCAGAGGTGGCGGTGGGTGTATAAGCCGGCAAGGTGTGTCCATCCGGCAAAGCTGATGAAGAACGTGGTGTGGGTGTAACAGCTGGTGCCATTGCAAAAGCGGGCTGGGGGCAGTCATGGTGGAGCCACGGGGTGGCGGATCCGGAAACCAGCGCAGGTGGAATGGCTGGTGCCGTCACAAAAGTGATCAGAAGGCGGTCGTGGTGCAACCACAGTGCAATGGTTGCAGAACCTGGCGCATTTGAGGTGACTGGTGTCACGGAAATGGCGTGCGTAGGGGGAGGGGGTAGAGGGGGGTGCTTGACACTATGTAAATGAGAATGTGCTACCCCACGCATTGCACCTGAAGGCGATGATGTAGTGGGTAAGGTTAGGTGGCTGCCGGCATGGCTGGGCGTAAATAACTGTTCACTTTTAACCAAGTTCAAAGGAGCTACACTTGTTCACTCATGGTTGCAATTGGCAGAGTTAAAGGGGCCCATTACATTTGCACTGAAAGTCACAGATAGAAAGTCACAGATAGAAAGTCACAGATAGATGCAGTCTGGCATGTGATGTGACTTAATGATGAAAACAAGCACAAATAATGCTGGATGAGATGTCGATGATGTCGGGGTCACCACTGTGGTTCACGGGAGATTAGTCGAGAGATAACTCACTTTGATATGAAATATACATTTATTGAACACTTGTACATATGACAGTTATGGCTGTTTCACATATCACAAGCAGAAAGTTCACATCAGACTTGATAATCCTAAGAAAAAGACCCAAAGATAGGGCACTCTGTGCCAGAGATGCCACAGGCATCATTTTGAATCTCTGAAGAGGCCTATGAAATGTGTATGAATGACAGTCAGTGGGATGTAGCTTGAAGCATATACTGTCTAAAATCAAGGCTGCATTGGTGTGTATATTTTGGAGCAGAGTACTTCAAGATGCTGGGAAATTAAGTTAAAGCAAAGCAGGAATTCGAATTACTTTCTCAAAACTTCTGAATGAATGAACATTATATGAACTCCTTTTTTGGTATACTGTAATAGCCATGTTTCCAGCTCGATTTACCATAGAGGTATGGGATGTTTGTAGACTCAGAGGTACATTAACTTAGTTTTTCTTATATTTACACTACTCCATCATATGTATTAGTTTTCATGAAATGAAAAGGAAATGTCATTAGCAGCATTTTATTTTGAAAGACAGAGATTCTTCCTGCAGTTTTAAGGGTGAGATCAAGGCTTCATGAAAGCAGTGTTGAAATATTATTTTTAGCATTATTTATGCACACACTTGTTGAGGTGTTGCAATGGTTAAGACACTTTGAAATGTTCCTTCCACCTCATGCTATAAGCTTCTGTTGTATTGTGTAAGGGCCCACTCTAGGCCACTTCCAGAATATGTGTAGTCTTTATGATATATATACAGTGCACAATATACACAATGTAGCACAACTCTGATGCACGTATACAAGGACCAGCATGTAGGCAAAAGATTTCTGTGGCATTTGTGTCTTTCCAATGTGCATGTGGTATATGTAGAAATGTGAATTATGGTGATGATATTAGCAAATGCATCCAAACAGGACTAATGTGCTGTTATTCTTTTCATGTTAGCTGGGACACACAGCAATAGTCATACATCAGAGAATGAAGAACATGTGTAGGGCAGCATGTTTGTCAGAAATCACATTTGTGCAATGGTGCACCACAATCAACACAAGACACTGCTTGATCTGGGAGGCTGGTCTCATCCATTATGGATAATAACAAGTCGCCAGTTGATGATGCGATTAATGCAGACCAGCACACCCATTTCAGAGCTAGTGAAGGATCTCAACATCAGCTCTGGTAGTGTGCAACACATCAGCTGGCAGTAGTCAGGCTAATTGTAAGATATGCAGCCAATGGATATCCTGGGCATTAAATGCTGAACGAAAAGCAAACCAGATGGCTGTTTGCCTGAAGCATCTGATGCATTTCAATGTTGAAGGCAACACACCTTGTGTGCACTGTTGCAGGTGATGTGTGGTACCACCACTGGGAACAGGAGTTGAAAGTGTTGATGATGTAGTGGTATAATCCATCATCCACTCATCCGGAGAAGTTCAAGAGCCAGATGTCTGCTGGAAAAGGGATGATCACCCTATTCATTGATTACTGGGGACCATTATTTATTGATTTCAAGGAATCTGGTGTCTCCATCTCTGGGGACCAGTACTGCACAATGCTGGAGCAATTACTGTGTCAGTTAAGGGAAAATGCCTGGGAAAACTGCAACATGAGGTACTGCTGCTTCATGATAACACATGTCTCCATACTGCAAATGTTGTAACACAGAAGTTACACCAACTCAAGTTGGAGACACTTGAGCACCTGCCCTGTAGTCCTGATCTCTCCCCATGTGAGTATCATGCCTTTGGTCCCTTAAGCAAGGTCTTGAAGGGTCAACAATTCCAGTCGGATGAGGATATGCAGCTGGCAGGTATGGACTTCTTCAAGCAGCAGAATATTGTGTTTTACCAAAAGGGTATCTTCAACCTGATGCATTGGTGGGATTATTTCCTCAATGTTTGTGGCAATTTTGCCTGATTGATGTACTGATTCTGGACTGCATGGCTTTAGAATGGAAATGTTTAGATGACCCCCCCCCCCTTTTTTGGGGGGGGAGGGAGGGGGGGGGGCGAGGAGGGGAGTGGAGGAGGAGGAGAGGAGACTAACATTCTTTGACTCATTCCCCACCACAAGTTCGAAACCCAGAATTGGTGGTTGCTTGCTGCATTTCTAAATCAATCTAAATAAGGTCACCAATGTATCTGTTCACAATGAGACAAGGTTTAAATTGTCACCAGTCCTATACCACTAATAAGTTCCCTTTAGCATTTAAATGATTTACAGAAAGGCTCCCTGACCAAGGACTAGATTGGGAAATGTACACCATAAACAACCACTATCCTACCTCCTGCCTGAAACTTATGCTTATAATTACCATAAAGATAAAATACGATAACAGTTCAAAGTCAGTAGGTAACAGATCACACACAATAACCCTTACTTCAAGTCTCCACAAAAACAAATGTAATATATTGGCTACAAATAAACTCTGCCAAGTCTTTCACTTTTATTAAACACAACCACCAGATAGCTACTGGCCCCATTCTCTACCATGAGGGCTCTTCCTACTGAGCTTATGCATTGCTCACTCACTTCAAAAATCATAAGATCAAGCAGAATTCCATACCCATAGGTGAGAACATTCTCTTGACCTCTTTCAAAGCTTTTTCTACCACCTTATCGGTTGCTCAGAAGCACTTACTCGTGGCTCAATATACTTGATACTCTTAAAAATCCACCTCCGTCTCCACAGGGTCCACAACTTCTGCTATACTCATGATGACTGCCTGATGACTTCTTGTTTTTGTGGACTCCAAGCAGTTATGTGAAACTGTTTTACATTCACGCCTGTCACCCTGTCAACCCTTGGAGCAGAGTATCAGCATGTTTGTCAGCTATTTCCTACTCCAGATAGTAGCATTCCTTTGCAAAATGAATTTTTCTGCCAGCAATTTCAGAAATGTATTTTCAACAGGTGCTGGAAAGCACCTACCTTCATGAAAACTCAGTAGTTCATACATAACTGTAATGTTTCTGATCACAAACTACTTTAGATGGATAATGAGAAGACTGACCAATCATCTTCAGGCTGGACAAAGCCTCCTTCCATCAGATATTGGAACCCATCTCTGCCATCCTCAGTTAGTGGGATCAGAAGACCTCAGGTTCATCTTGGAATGACATGTAGGAGGGTGATGGTTCACTCCTCCAATCATTCAGATTTAGATTTTCCACGCTTCCCCTAAATCCATTACAGCAAGTGCTGAAATGGTACCATTGGAAAGAAAACTTTCAATTTTCTCCCCAGCTCCAAGTTTCCTTCACTCCTCGCCCTCCCCCTCTCTCTCCTCTCATTGCCTAATCTTCCATCCATCCTCACCTGAGTATTTACTGATTGTTGCTCAAAGTTATGGTTTTATTGAAAAGAAAATACAAAAAGGAGGACTACTTTATAACTGGTTGGTTCAGTAGCATAATGGATAGATGCTATTTTACTTTCTTTAACAACTATGAAATGCAAACTGTGGTACTTGAAACAGGATATTTAGTACAAGAAAGCTATCTGAAATGGGGTACTCATACTTACTATCTGCTTCTCTTTACCACCCCCCTTCCCACCAAGCAAAGATATTTAATTGGTAGAAGTTTTGTTTGTCATGGGTCTTAACATGAACTCTCTTTCCACAAATCGGTGCATATTTTTTTAAGTGCTGCCATATCCAAAATCTCAGATAACCTAAAAGCTGCATCATTATGACATCAGCTGTTGTAGTTACCAAATTTTTGTATGGATTTCTTTTCTTTTCTTTTTTTATTAGAATTATTCCCACTTACTGTCAAGTTTATTGAATGCATTGTGATATCTGCTTCCACTTATATACAGGGTGACATTTATTGAACTATAAGAAGAAAATGTAAATTAGTTACAAACTGCAGCTTGCACACACTTCATTCAAAATGTAAACATCAGTACTGATATTCAGTTTTAGGTTATGAAATGTTTGATATGCCTGCCATTATTGACTATGATGGGGCACAGACAAATAGCGAAATTCTGCATGACCTGCTGAAGTGTTGGAACATTGATGCGGTTGATGATCTCCTGAATGGCTGTTTTTAGCTCAGCAATGGTTTTGCAATTATTGCTGCTCACCTTGTCTCTAATATAGCCCCACAAAAAAGAGTTGTACTTGGGAGAATATGGTGGCCAATCGAGGCCCATGGCAGGGTCCTCTGGGTACCCCAGAGCCAGAATGCGGTCCCAAGGTGCTCCTGCAGGATATCAAACACTCTCCTGCTTTGATGAGGTTGAGCTCTGTCTTGCATTGACCACATATTGTCAAAATCAGGATCACTTTGGATAATAGGGATGAAATCATCTTCCAAAACCTTCACGTACTGTTTGGTAGTCACTGTTCCATCAAGGAATATCATACTGATTATTTTCTGTGACTGGAAATTGTGCACCACACAATCTCCCATTGAGGGTGAAGACACTTGTTGATCGTGAAATGTGAATTCTCAGTCCCCCAAATGCACCAGTTTTGCTTATTGATGAACCCATGCTAAAGAAAGTTGGCTTCACCGCCAAACAAAATCATACATGCGCATATTAATTCCCATTATGCCCTGCAGCCAACACTACAGTTTCAACATCCTAATGCAAACTGTTCAGAAGTTATGACAATTTTATTTCATATAGCCCAATAACTGTCACCCTGAACATATGCATATCTGTCAATTGTTGCTTTTACCCTAATTAAATATTGACATTTATTCATCCAGATTACACCAAAATTTTTCCTTACTAGCTTCATTGTATCTCCCTGTGTGTTGTAATGTTAAGAGCTGTACATAAGAAACACTATGATAAAACAGAAGGCAGTCTTCGATTCTAACAGGAAACATATTTTTATCTTTATTGCAGATTCCAGTTCAGTTTCACCTTCTTTAATTTACCCAGTGTTGCTTGCTTTGCCATTAGTTGCACAGTTGTTAAAAATGTTATGTTTTCCATCTTTTTTGGTACAACTCTCTTTGTCATTATGTTTCCCTCTTTGTACTCTTTTCTACATAGCCTAAAAGGCTTTCATTAATTTGATTTTTGTGCAATTTATGATCATTATGTTGATTGATGGCTTTGTTTTTTCATAATTTACTGTAAAATGTTATAAAGAGGAGATTAGGTACTGTCTCATACATGAAAGTGCCATAATAATTGTGTCTGAACTGTAAAGAACAGTCAATGTTCTGAAAACTATGGAATCGTTCACATTACTTACACTCAACTCCACAGACATTTTAAATTATATAGACCCCAAGAATTCTGATCCCATATTTTTCTCTTAATTTTTATATTTTGTTTTACTTTTTAATTTTATATTTGTTTATTCCTTGAATAACTCAGAAAACCAATGCAGTCTCTCTTCTAAAGTTTATGCATTCGAGACAAGTACAACAGAATTATTTATCAACTGTTGCATATACCTGGCATTTCAAAATAAATATCAAAATTTTATTGTTTTAAAGCATTTATCACATTCAACTTAGAGTTATAAATAATACTTAAACTGAAATAGCAATTCAAACAGTTTTTCTTACAGGTTTTCAGTGTGAGCACCATTCATCATTTAGAACACATTGAGTTGAAAGACGTGTTCTTCCCAAACCTAGATCAGTGTGTCTGGAGTAATTGTTGCAACAACTGTTTCAATCTGGTTTCTTAGGTAGATCAGCTGGTACTGGAGACACATTCACATGGTACTTTATTAACTCCAAAAGGTAAAAATCGCATGGCATCAAATCGAGTGAAATTGGAGATCTTATGAAACCAGCTCTTCATTTGCCCTCTTGGTGGCCAATCCAGCATTTGGGTATAATGTCATTTAACCAGTAGTCTACTGAGTTAGTCGAGTGAGGTGGACAACCTTGCTGCTGAATAAACTTCTTCAAATTGAGGAAAGAGCCATAGTTCTAGTGCATCAAGATATGAAATACCAGTTACGGTTGCTCCACTGAAATACACTGGCATATGGCACAAAAAACATTCAAATTAGAGGAATGTCATTGCAACTGTATGATCTTATGGGGATTTGCTGAGCCCTGATGCTCACATTAAGTGTGTTCATATGTGAAATGTTGATTCACTACTGAAGACAACACAATCCAGAAAATGTTTACCATCATGCAACAACATTTTGTTTTCAAAGTTGGCATGTAAACTGTAGTCTCTAGGCTTTAGAGCTTCCAGCATGATACAAACAAAACTCTTTGAGCTGCCCTTTCATTTGATGTATTTTTTATAATTTTAAGTTGAATGTAAAGCCTTAAAACCCCGATATTCATTTTGAAACACCTGGTATTTGAAGGAAGCATATGAAATTTTTCAATCTTAATTTTAATTACACAATGGTCTATTATAGTTTACAAGCAAAATTTCTCTATGAATGTAAAAGAAAGAGGGACAATAAAGCCTAAAATTAGAAAGATAGTGTCTGAGAATACTTAGTATGGTGCATCCAGTATACAACATAGGTACTGCTATTTTTTAGATATTGCTTAGAGCCAAGGCAAGAGATATTGCTTAGAGCTAAGGCAAGAACTCCATAGTGTAAATCATGTACTCGATGATGCCTGTGTGCTTTTGTAATCACAAGCAGCTTTCCCCTCCAGCCATAACTGTTTATCTCTTCCTGTGATAAGATTTGCTTCTCAGCTGGGACCTGTTTGTTCTTACTATCATGAGTCATTTGTAGATTATTTACTTGACTATTATCTAAAGATAGGATCAAAGATAAGTTTTTAACTCTTAAGTTTCTTTGGTTGAACCTGATAAACTGGCGTTTATATTGTTATGTGCATATGAGTGTGCTTTCTTATTTCCCTATTGATATTTTAAATAAAAGGTACATGGGAAATGTGTATGTTTTGAACAGTTTCATTTAGTTGACACCATTTTGAATATGATGCTTGATTGTAAACCACACCCAGATACCGAATGAATGATTATGTTGCTGCAATCAAGGAAGTGTGGAAGGAACTTCCTAGAAGAGTCAGTTGTGTTCACGCCAAACATTGGTTGACAGAATGGACACATCCCTTTTATTAATGCTGATTTTACTCATAGTTAACTGTGTGTGTTGTGTGAAAGTAACTCCTAGTGGCAAGAGTTCTTCAATAACTACAAAAGGATATCCTACAACTGAGTCAGTTTCTACTGAGCCTGCTACAACTGCTGTGTTTGCAGGTAATCCTCAGTATTCAGGCAAATATGTGCTTTGTAAAAAATTTTTGCACCTGAGAAATATTTATCTCCTATTGGAAAAAGGAAAACAATTGTTTCATTTACATAATTAATTTTTAATATTTTTACTTTTAACTGACAGTTTACTGAAATTGTTTTGCAAGTATAATAATTTTAAGAAACTCAAGAAAACTATTTAATATGTTGCTGGTAAGCGTATCTGTTTCCAGAGCCAGTGGCAAGTTCTCTGTTAACACTATTCTTTTCAAGCTGAAGTAGTTATTTCTGATAATAATGTGTGTTGTTATAAAACTTGCAATCAAACACTCTCTTTTATAGGCAATACAGATAAGCTATACTTTAACAATATTTTTATTTTATGATGTGTGTGGTTTGTTCTTGTTTTTTTCACTAAATCATGGAGGAGGTCCTTCATGACAGTAAAATTTCAATGAAGTACACAGAAACAGCTTTGGTGAACGCCATAAATTTTTTTTATCATAATTCAGAACTCCACTGAACAAATCTATTGGTCTATTTTTAAAATTGGTATAATGAGTGTATGTACCAGAATTAATACATAATTCAGTTTTATTATTAGCCATGACAACAGGTGGATGCTCTCATGCTAGGGTATGAGTGACGTTCCATTACCTTTTAACCTTTGCCAACCTGTACCTTTCTCCTTCCTGCAGAAATAACTATTAGTTCTGAAAGCTAAGATAATTTATGTATTTTTATATGTGGTAGTTAGCTCTTGATTGATTTTTTTAAATATTTGTCCCAACACTTACTCTGTCCCAGAATTGTGTGAAAGTATGCAAAGTACCCTAGAAGAAGTTGTTCTTTTATTTATTATTTATTTATTATTTTCACCTTTGTATTGACCAACTAGGATCACTTAAGGACTTCAGTTCCTCTTATTTACTATTGTTGTTTCCAATTTTTACAGTACTCCTCCTTTTATCCCCATGTTGGCATTTCCATTATTCTGCCGATGTTGTTCCTGATTTCTTATTTCTTCACTTTAAAAGCATTCTGAATTCAATATTTTATTCTTAAAAAGGTATCTTTCTGTTATTTATTATTGTATGATGTTGTTTCTATCTAGTTTTTCATTTACGTTTTTTTTTTTTTATTTTATCTACACTCCTGGAAACTGAAATAAGAACACCGTGAATTCATTGTCCCAGGAAGGGGAAACTTTATTGACCCATTCCTGGGGTCAGATACATCACATGATCACACTGACAGAACCACAGGCACATAGACACAGGCAACAGAGCATGCACAATGTCGGCACTAGTACAGTGTATATCCACCTTTCGCAGCAATGCAGGTTGCTATTCTCCCATGGAGACGATCGTAGAGATGCTGGATGTAGTCCTGTGGAACGGCTTGCCATGCCATTTCCACCTGGCGCCTCAGTTGGACCAGCGTTCGTGCTGGACGTGCAGACCGCGTGAGACGACGCTTCATCCAATCCCAAACATGCTCAATGGGAGACAGATCCGGAGATCTTGCTGGCCAGGGTAGTTGACTTACACCTTCTAGAGCACGTTGGGTGGCACGGGATACATGCGGACGTGCATTGTCCTGTTGGAACAGCAAGTTCCCTTGCCGGTCTAGGAATGGTAGAACGATGGGTTCGATGACGGTTTGGATGTACCGTGCACTATTCAGTGTCCCCTCGACGATCACCAGTGGTGTACGGCCAGTGTAGGAGATCGCTCCCCACACCATGATGCTGGGTGTTGGCCCTGTGTGCCTCAGTCGTATGCAGTCCTGATTGTGGCGCTCACCTGCACGGCGCCAAACACGCATACGACCATCATTGGCACCAAGGCAGAAGCGACTCTCATCGCCGAAGACGACGCGTCTCCATTCGTCCCTCCATTCACGCCTGTCGCGACACCACTGGAGGCGGGCTGCACGATGTTGGGGCGTGAGCGGAAGACGGCCTAACGGTGTGCGGGACCGTAGCCCAGCTTCATGGAGACGGTTGCGAATGGTCCTCGCCGATACCCCAGGAGCAACAGTGTCCCTAATTTGCTGGGAAGTGGCGGTGCGGTCCCCTACGGCATTGCGTAGGATCCTACGGTCTTGGCGTGCATCCGTGCGTCGCTGCGGTCCGGTCCCAGGTCGACGGGCACGTGCACCTTCCGCCGACCACTGGCGACAACATCGATGTACTGTGGAGACCTCACGCCCCACGTGTTGAGTAATTCGGCGGTACGTCCACCCGGCCTCCCGCATGCCCACTATACGCCCTCGCTCAAAGTCCGTCAACTGCACATACGGTTCACGTCCACGCTGTCGCGGCATGCTACCAGTGTTAAAGACTGCGATGGAGCTCCGTATGCCACGGCAAACTGGCTGACACTGACGGCGGCGGTGCACAAATGCTGCGCAGCTAGCGCCATTCGACGGCCAACACCGCGGTTCCTGGTGTGTCCGCTGTGCCGTGCGTGTGATCATTGCTTGTATAGCCCTCTCGCAGTGTCCGGAGCAAGTATGGTGGGTCTGACACACCGGTGTCAATGTGTTCTTTTTTCCATTTCCAGGAGTGTATTTACACATCAAGTTCCGTAGGACCAAATTGAGGAACAAATCTCCAAGATCATGGAATGTGTCAGTACATGAAATTACAACATAAAAGTAATAACAGATAAGAATAAACGTATATGAATCTGAAAAAAAGTCAGTCCATAAGTTTAAGTAAATGCAATCATCAATACAACAAGTATCAGCTTAATCTCTCAAGGAACTTCTCGAAAGAATAGAAGGAGTGACCCATGAAGAAACTCTTCAGTTGCACAAGACTTGAGGAAATCTGATCGAAATGCAGATTTGATTTCCGCCAAGTATTAACTGAGTGAAAGCTGCTTATTCTTGGAAATAAGCTTGTTCACAAGAAATGACAGTAAGGAATATGTATATTGAGAGGCCAATGTCAAAATACCCAGACTTGTGAACAGGGGTTGACAAGAGGTTTGTGAACTTACACCACTTATTGCCTGAACTGCCCATTTCTGAGCCAAAAATATTCTTTTAGAATAGGAAGAGTTACCCCAAAATATAATACCACACAACATAAGTGAATGAAAATAAGCAAAGTACACTAATTTTCGTGTTGAATGCTCACTCACTTCAGATACCATTCGAATAGTAAAAATGGCAGCATTAAGTCTTTGAACAAGATCCTGAATGTGGGCTTTCCTAGAAATTTGAACTGTTTAGTTTTACTAATCATATGCCCATTCTGTGAAATTAAAACGTCAGGTTTGTTTCAATTGTGTGTCAGAAACTGTAAAAACTCAGTCTTACTGTGATTTAGCATTAGTTTATTTTATACAAGCCATGAACTTAGGTCGTGAACTGCACTATTTGAAACCATGCCAATGTTGCATACAACATCCTTTACTACCAAGCTAGTGTCATCAACAAACAGAAATATTTGAGAGTTACCCATAATACTAGAGGGCATATCATGTATATAAATAAGGAACAGGAGTGACCCCAACACTGATCCTTGGAGCACCCCCCACTTTACCGTACCCCACTCAGACCCCACATTACAGCCATTCTCAACATTGTGAATAGTGACCTTTTGCTATCTGTTGCTAAAGTAAGAGGTGAACCAATTGTGAGCTACTCCACGTATTCAGTAATGGTACAACTTCTGGAGCAATATTTTGTGATCAACACAATTAAATGCCTTAGTTACATCAAAAAATATGTGAAGCATTCGAAAACCTTTGTTTAACCCACCCAGTACCTCTCAGAGAAAATAGAATACAGCCTTTTCAGTTGTTAAACAAATTCTAAAGCTGAAATGTAAATTTGATAGCAAATCGTGTGATATAAAATGATCAATTATCCGTACATACACAGCCTTTTCAATAAATATAGCAAATGCTGATGGCATAGAAATAGGTCTAAAATTATCTACATTATCCCTTTCTCCCTTTTTATAAAGCTACTTTACCACTGAGTACTTGAATCGTTCAGGAAACTGACCATTCATAAAGGAAAAATTACAAATATGGCTAAATACAGGGCTAACAAGTGCAGCACAGTACTTTAAAATTCTGCTAGGCACTCCATCATACCATGAGAGTCCTTAGTCTTCAGTGATTTAATTACTGACCCAATCTCCCTCTTGTCTGTATCACAGAGGAGTATTTCAGACATCAATCTCGGAAAGGCGTTTACCAAGAAAGTTATATGATTCCCTGTAGAAATTAAATTTTTATTTAATTCACCAGCAATGCTCAGAAAATGATTGTTAAATACTGAACATATATCTGATTTACCAGTAACAGAAGTATTTTTACTGCAAATTGACTTTATATCAACAAACTTGTGCTGCTGACCAGACACTTCCTTCACAACTAACCATATGATTTTAATTTTATCCTGTGCATTACCTATTCCGTTTGTGTACCACATACTCTTTGCCTTCCTAATAACATTTTTAAGCACCTTACAATACTTTTTGTAATGTGCCACTGTAGCTTGATTGCCATTACTTCTAACATTTTGAAATAATTCCCACTTTGTTCTACATGATATCCTTATCCCACTAGTCAGCCACCCAGCTGCCTATTACTTCTAGTACCCCATTTAGAATGCTCTAATGGATAGCAACTCTCAAAGAGCATGAGAAATGTGCTATGGAAAGCATTATATTTATCATCTATGTTATCAGCACTATAAACATCCTGCCACTCTTGTTCCGTGATAAGGTTTAAAAAAACTCTCTATTGCTGTTGGATTAACTTTCCTACGTAGTTTGTAAGTAAATGTGACATTTGTTTGAGTACTAAAGCCTTTTAGTATTAAAATTTGTGCATCATGGTCTGAAAGGCCATTCACCGTTTTGCAAACAGAATGCTCGTGTAGTAATGAAGAATGAATAAAAATATTGTCTATGGCTGTGCTACTGTTCCCCTGCACCCTAGCTGGAAAAAAAAATCTGCATCAGATCATATGAATTTACGAGATCTACCAACATCTTTTTCTTGTGCCATCATATACAAGATTTATATTGAAGCAACCACATATAATTAATTTCTGGTACTTCCTACAAAGTGACTCAAGAACCCTCTCTAGCTTGAGCAGAAATGCTCTGGAGTCAGAGTTAGGGTCATGGTACAGTGTATTAGTTTTGTTTTTCTAGATATACCTTTCTTGTTGTAAATATTCTTTATTGAATCATATGCTCTCCATTTTGTTAGCTCTTGCATTTAATGCAAATTTTTCTAGTCCAATGTTTTGTATAATTTCTCCAAAATATTTAAATTTGCTTACTCACTCTATTTTTAGCATTTGTATTGCTGTGGGTTTTGGTACAATTTTTATATTTGCCATAGATTTGTTTCATCAGCTGAAATTTTGAGACCTGTCCCATTTCCTATTTTTTCCAGAAGATTTATATGAATAACTGCTTCTCTCAGATTTTATCTAAGTATTGCAAAATTGTCTGCAAAAGCCAGTCTGTTTACAATAATTCCACTTGTTTTCCTTCCCAGAGTTATTGGTTCAATTTTATGATCTTTTATCTCCAAATTCCAGATTGTTACAATTTTTTCTAGAATGCAGATAAACAGTCAAAATGATAAACCAGTTTTTATTCCAAATGGTTAATTTTAGATGTCATATTAGTTAGAGCCTCAGGAATTATGTTTACCAGTTTTGTTTTAACACCAAATTCTCAATATTTTATCTTTGTTTCTATGTCTACCAAATCAGATGCTTTCTTGAAATCAGTAAATGAGACTATTACAGGTTTGTTGGTTAATGTTCTGTGGTGAATTATTGATTTTGAGTAGAAAATCTATTCTATGCAGTATCTTCCCTTTCAAAAACCATCCTGATATGCTCCCAGTTGTTTGTTTGAAGTTTCTACAACTCTGTCCAGGAGGATTTTTGATAATATTTTGTATTAACTGGTAGAAGTGACACTCCTCTGAAATTATTGACATTTCGTTTGTCTCCCTTTTTATGTAACGGGCGGATTAATGCTATTTTCCAATCTTCTGGAATATTTTCAGTTTACAAAATGTTCTCAAAAAGCAATTGTAGACCATTTATAATTTTTGGTTCTGACCATTTCAATAATTCTGCTGTGGAGTAGTGTTCACCACTTGCTCTGTTGTTATTAAGTGTTTTGATGGTCTCTTGAGTTTCTAGCTCTGTTGGTGGGGAGTCTGCATCCAGATTTTGTGCTATAGCTGGAAATTCCAATTTAACTGCTAGAACTGACAGTTGAAGGGCCTGACAAAAATTCTGCCGTTACTTGATAATAGTCTTTATTGTTTAATGCCTGTTTTCAGTTTCATCTTTGTAAGAAATACTTGGTGCTTGATATCCTGTAACTACTTGGTTGAAAATTTGGTTTAAAAATTTCGAGTATTATTTTTGATGAAATTTGCTTGTATTTCCAGAATGCTCTTTGTTCTACTTCTTCACACACTTCATTTTACTCTGTCTTCTTTTTATTCTTGGCCAATCCCAAAGTTTTCTCAGCTGATTTAGTATTACGTATTTGAGTACATGCCAATCACCTTTTTTGTTGTCTCAGTTTCTTCTCTAAATTATTCTATAATTTATATTGTAATATTAGCTGTAGAGGAGATGTATCTGAGTACTGTTTTGGTTGTATTTCTTATTTTAGATGGGAGAAATCATATTTTAATATTAGAGGGATAATGACATGAATCAAATTCTCTATTTCTGATTGCTTTAACATCCATAATTTCCATCATATTGCTTTTAGATATAGTTATGCGATCCATTTGAAATTCTTCTAGGTTTGGATTTGGAGATATCAAAGTTTTGGTATTTGCTTGTCATTTGCAAAAATGTGTGGACATCACAAAAATGTGTGGACATCAGTTTAACTGGAACATTTTACACATATTGATCACTCTTTCACCATCTCTGATTGTTCTTAATTGTGTTGAATATTCACCTACAATATCCTTAAATTTATTTTCCTTCCCGAATTAGCACTGAAGTCACTGAGAAGCATTTTAACATTTTTGAAGGTATGTTGGAGAGTGCAGATTCTAAAGGAAACCAAAACAGATTGCTGATGTCTTCTGTTGTCATCTTTTATAGGTGGATGGCAGTTTGTAAGGGTGTAGTGTTTATTCTTATATTTTATTGTTAACATGGACATTCCTTCTGATATCAGCTTAAAATCTGTTACACAATTTATGATTTTTTGTTTAGATAAATTGCTATTAAAACATTGGTGTGTTTTGCATTATACCTACTGCTGGTCTCTCTTTATAAATTCTATAGTGTCATGTGTCAACTACATTCTCATTTAAGAATCTTGTTTCCTGCACTGCTAAAAATTGTACATTTCAAGATTTCAAGATTTCAAGATTTCAAGAATTTTATTCACCATAGATCATTTTACAATGATATTGGCTTCGTCATACAAGATGTACTAGTACATACAGAATAACAAAATAAACTTCTGTCAATACATTATAAATACATTTGAAGCATTGCAGTGTACCAAATTACAAAGGATAGATTTTAAAAGCTAACGCAACAAGCTATCTTATAATCTAATATAATAAGGTATTTTATTGTTTATAGTATAAACTTTGTAATTACACACTATTAACCACAGCACAAAATAATATGTTTAACTACAGACAACTTTTAAATGCTTATATACTCCTCAGGCATCTCAAAGAATTCTTTAATGTCATAGAATGGATGATCTGACAGCCAGCTGTACCACTTAATCTTAAAAGAATTTGTATCCATAGACTGAACATGAATTGGCAGTTTATTGAACATTTTGAGTGGGTTAACTTTGTGGGAATTTCCTGTTCTCACTAATCTGTGGCGCGGTATGTCTAAATTACCGTTCGCCCGGGTGTTGTGTTCGTGTATTTCCTTTCTGGCAATAAATTCTGAAACATTATTTTTAATATAGAGTACAGACACATAGATGTATAAATTTATAACTGTAAGTATTCTGAGTCTGGAGAAAAGAGGACGACAGTGCTCCCTATGACCTCTTTTACATATTATGCGTATGACTTTTTTTTGTAATTTCAATACGTTTTTGATGTGAGGGGAGTGCCCCCATATAATAAGACCATATGAAATATGTGACTGGAATAGCCCAAAGTATGTCACCCTGAGGTACTCCATGCTCACTACCTCCCTTAGTTTCAAGAGAAGATATGCCACCCGAGATATTTTTTCACATACATGATTGACATGTTCCTCCCAATATAGTTTTGAGTCAATGTGAATACCTAAGAGTTTTACTGACTTATTGCCTACTTCATTTGATGTTCCCATTAAAAGTTGTTGTGTTTTGTCAGGGTTGCATAGGAGCTTATTGGCTGCAAACCAGTCCAGGGCCTTATCTAGTGTTTCTTTTGTTAGGTTATTCAGATCTGAAATGTTCTGATGTGTGGTAAGTAGTGTTGTATCGTCAGCATAACACACAACAGGGTGAGCTATATTTTTAGGTAAATCGTTAATAGCGACAATGAAGAAGAAGGGTCCAAGGATAGACCCTTGTGGTACACCTGTGCTGATTTCCATGATGGAAGAATTTAAATTTCTGACTGAAACGAATTGTTTTCGGTTACTTAAATAAGAATTTATCACAGATAAAGTTCTCCCTCTCACCCCATAAAACTCTAGTTTCCCCAGTAGTATGTCAACAGGAATGCAATCGAAAGCTTTGCTTAGGTCACATAATACCAGTGATACCATGTTATTATTTTCAAAAGCTGTTAAGGTTTGGTCAATGATTTCCAAGATGGCCCCTGTTGTGTTCTTCCCCTTTCGAAAGCCAAACTGATTGTTACATAGGATATTGTGTTTTTCAAAGAAGTTGCTTATTTGTGTGTGTATCAGCGCCTCAAATACCTTTGAGAATATTGGAACAATGGAGACTGGTCTGTAGCTTTGGGGGAGATGCTTGTCTCCTTTTTTAAAAACTGGGACAACTTTTGATACCTTGAGTGCATCCGGAAAAACTCCAAATTCTACACATTTATTAAAATTATAAGCTAATGGTTTGGCGATTGAGTGTATTGTCTTTTTAATTATGTTATTTGATAACCAATAACAGTCCATACTTTTAGAACCTGAAAATTTGGATACAGCTTTTATAACATCAGCAGGTGTGACAGCCCTCCATTGAAATGCCAGGTTAACAGGCAGTGGTGTTCCAACAAGGTTCATTGCAGATGAATTTGTTGCTTTGATACTGTTACTTATTTCTTTAACTGAGTTTAAAAAGTACTCGTTTAATTCTTCAGGATCAAGCAGAGCTGTTTCTGTGCGTTTCGGTGTATTCTCTTGTTTTATTATTTGCCAGGCTGCCTTGCATTTATTGGGAGCTCTTTCTATATAGTTCTCCACTGCTTGCTTTTTTGCCAGAAGTAGTTTAGCTTTATAGTATTTTTTGCATTTCAGATACGACCTATGAATGTTCACACTCTGTTCTGCCCCTTGGTCAGAGGCTTGTTTATGCATCTGGTACAGCATATGCAAGTTTCCTCTAATTTCTACTAGCTCTTGTGTGAACCAGTTCAGACTTTTCTTTTTCATTTCATTTGGATATCTTATTTTTTTTACTGGTGAGCAGGAATACCATAAGTCTGTGTACTTTTTAAAGAAGTTACCAAAGCTAATTTCAGCTTCCCCTTTTCCAGATTGACAATTATATATAAAGTCCCAATCTGCACTTCCTAATCTATCAACAAACATATTTATGTACTCTTCCTTCTGTCTTCGTACCACTACTACTTTAGATTCTTCAGTCTTAACTGGCTGCCTCTTACAGAGGGTAAGGAGTAGTGGCTCATGATCTGCAAGTCCACTTCCTGCAAGTCTAACTGTAAAATCCTCCCTATGGAAATTCACAATAATATTGTCTATACAGGCATTCTTACGTGTGGCACAGTTATTTGTGCAATAGAGGTCTAATGATCTTAGCATATTCAAAAATGTCCTAGTAACTGGTCTTTGTGTGTTTACCATTTCTATGTTGAAATCACCACATATAGCAATTCTCGTTTTACTCTTCAATATTTTTTTAATTATTAATTCACATTTTTCAATAAACAAATTTACATCACCATCTGGCGACCTATATAGACTAACTACCACTATATTTTCATTCATTAGTTTTACACAACTAAACTCCCCATCTAGCTCTGAGGAGTATGTAGATACGTCAATTCTGGAAAACATTATTCCTTCTTTGATAAAAATTCCCGCCCCACCATTCTTTCTCTGTTTTCTACATATCATGTCTCCCACAACATACCCTTGGGGAATGAACATATTTACTTGTTCTTGTGTTAACCAGTGCTCAGATACACATATAACATCTACATGCTCAGTGTTACATAAATGTTCTAATTCTGAAATTTTATTTCTAATACAACGTATGTTAACTTGTAGAAAAGTAAGTAGTTTGTCTCTGTCTGTATTCCTCTGAGAGCAATTTGACTTTATATTTGAAGTTGTAGGTTCCATTAATGTCTTTAATCTTGATGCACTGTGATCATGTGTGTTATGATAGTCACATACCTGTTCATCCACTTGATGACTCACTTTGTTAACTGCTTTCGTCTGTGAAACCACTGCTGATCCCACCAAAAATCCTGGTCCCTCGGTTGTGGTTTCTTTTTTCGGGTTGACTGCCGTACTCCACGTGTTGGTATTCTCATCCCTTGAGCTTGATTTGCTGTTCTTCTTTTTGCAAGTAGGTCTCTCTTCTTATATGGTGCCTTCTTTCCTGCCACCTCATTTGCTGCTTCTTCAAACGTTTGCACTGTCCTCTTGGGTAAGTTTATTGCTTGAGTAATTGTCCTCTCCCCACAAACAGGGTTCACTTTTAAGGATTCTGTTGTTATTTGTGCTGGAGTTGTATCAATAACAATTCTCACTGATTCTTTATCTGAGACTTCAGTATCCTTCCATTTAAGTTCTATTGCTGTTTTGTACACTTTCCTGTTTGTTTCCACTGATTCATAAATCCTTGTGGCAATTTGTTCTTTACCAGTTGCATTAAGGTGTTGTCCATGTGCTGTATAAAGTTCCTTGTTACTAGGAGTATCAATAAAACAAGTGTTATGGAAGCCTTTCACTATTTTTTTTAGCTTTCTGTTTGCAGATTGAATTTCTTGGTTTACACAAGACCATTCAGGCAGGTCATGTCTATGTGGTACACCAACTACAATCACTTTTGTATTTGTATTTTGTAATGCTGACAAGGCTTTATGTAGTGAACGAATTGCCAACTTGGTTTCATTCTTTGCCACATCGTTAGCCCCTGCCCAGATAACTGCAAAATCTTCACTTGTCAACTTATGGAGGTCATTGCATTTTTTTAGTATTGCACTAGTGGGAGCACCTGGTATCACCTTCCCTTCAACATCATATTTATTTGAAGCTAAGTTTAAAATGTTTCTTGCACAGTCTCTGCCATGGCTATCTGAGGCAACGAATATTTTGGGTCTCCTATTCACTGACTGACTCTCAGGAGCAAAGGTTTGCATTTTCATTGGTGCACCCATAGATTGATTTCCTTTTTGAACTTTGTTCTGTGTTATGGTATGCACACTGTGTTGTGAATCGTGATTTATGTTGGGTGCATCAAATCGGTAGTTTTTGCACATTTCTATCTTGCCTGATTCTCGCTTCTGTAGTTCGTTTGTTAGCAAACATATAATTGTTTTCGAATACTTAAGTTCCTTTCTTACTATTCTGAGTTCATTCTGTAACTTTTCGCACACACACGTTTTTAACGGGTCTGTTTTGCTTCCGTCCATATCGTCACCGTCAGTACGAAAACAATCACTGCATTTCCAGCTTTTCACTCTATTCGTTGAATTTACACACGAGTAATGGAATTTCCTGTTACACTTTACACAACACACGCCTTTTCTTGCTGTTTTGTTACAGGAACACGGTTTATTCCACGCTTCCTCACTTATTTCGTAAATAGAATTCAAATTTTCCGAACTGGTCGCGGCCATTGTCCACTAGTCAAATGTTCTTCTGTAGCAATAATTCAAATTCCTTCTGTTTCCCAGTTTTCTGAAGAGAATTTGCATTTAATTTTCCAATGAAGTACCTCTTCTTGAGCTCAAACTTAAGAGGAAATGGTCTGACATATGAGTTACCTATTTTGATCAAGTTTTGCAAGGACATTCTATGTAAAAAAAATATGTGTTTGACCTTTTGATGGACACTCTAATTTTTGAAAAAACTGAGGTCAAAGTTGATGATGAAAAATGATATTTTCAATGTTATACATTGAAAGATCATCTATAAACAATTTTTTCATGTAATATGGGGTCCAAATTTAATAACATTTGAATTATTAATGTTTTTATATTTTATTCTGTTGCTTGGGTACCCGTCATTCTGTCCATCTAGCAGAGTGAGGTCAACAGTCAAGTGGTCATGGCTTTAGATTACCAAGCTGCTTCTCTGTGTTTGATTCTTGCTTGTGAATTTTTTTCATTTGATATTCTGCTTGGTGTATCTGATATTATTTTGAGAATGGGAATGCCTTTCTTCCCTCCTTTGAAGTAAAATTTTGAGAGGTATGATTAATAATCAAATAAGTATATATAAAGTATTGACAGTTATTTTCATTGTGATATATGATGCACTAGATTGGACTTTCATAGATGATGATATTCATCGGACCTGCAGTATGAAAGTGATACCTCGAAAATGTACCTCTCTTTGTCAGCCATGTCATGTTTACTTTTTCTGACAGGTAAATAATTTCACTGCATGACTTCAAAATCATATGCTATGACAGCAAAGCAGAGTATTACAAGACAGGATGGAGGCTATCATAACTCATGTGTTATTCCGTAACCAGTTGTTCAATGCCTCTCTTCCATAACATGCTTTTATATTCTTGGTACACATCCAGATTGATATCTGTTACATCTGTTTGTAGCAATGTGAATCAGATATTTTTCTATGGACAATGTATCGGTGAACATGACAATGTGATGAGATTTTGTTCGTGTTCTGTGGATGGTGTCAGAAATATTTATGTTTTGCCTGTTTGCAAGGCTATCATAACTCATGTGTTATTCCGTAACCAGTTGTTCAATGCCTCTCTTCCATAACATGCTTTTATATTCTTGGTACACATCCAGATTGATATCTGTTACATCTGTTTGTAGCAATGTGAATCAGATATTTTTCTATGGACAATGTATCGGTGAACATGACAATGTGATGAGATTTTGTTCGTGTTCTGTGGACGGTGTCAGAAATATTTATGTTTTGCCTGTTTCTACAATAAGTTTCACCTCACTGATTGTGAGAACACTCATGAAGTGACAATCAGTTAGGATTATGCAATAATATAAATTTGGTGTATTTTTATACTATGTATCATGATCAAAATAACTGTCAATACATTATATATACTTGTTTGATTATTAATCACACCTCCCAATGTTTTACTTGAAAGGAGTCAAAGAAAGTATTCTGACTATTATCAGATAGACTGAAAAAATATTGAATGAAAAAGAAAAGCCATGACCAAGAATCAAACATGGACCAGCAGCTCGGTAATATAATGCTGATAACTTGACTGTTGACCTCACTTTGCTAGACAGACTAAATGCTGGATACCCAGACTGCAGGATGAAAACATAAAAATGCTAACAAATTGAACATTGTTAACTTTGAACCCCATATTATATTAATAAAAAGTCTTTGTGTTTTAGACAATCTTTCAATATTTAAGATGGAAAACTTTCAAAAAAATTAGAAACTTTCTAGCAAAAAGCCAAAACATGTGTCTCTTTTTTTGTTTTCAGAACAAAATGTTATTGCAAAACTTTATCAAAACAGCTGACCCACAAGTCAGATCCTTGTCAGAAGGCTTTTCAGTATATTCCATCTCTTCTTCAATGAAAATGTTGAGACTCCTCGGAATCCTATGTCCAAGTCCATTACAAGATGTGATGATGGGTTCCTCATTAGAGTTACCATCTTGGTAGTGTATTCCTTTTGTCAATTTTGGGTTTTGAGATTTTCATTTATAAATTATAGAGATCTGGGAATACAGGGTCATACATGAATTCCAAAAATAAGACGAGGTTGTTAGCCTGGAATATTACTGATTCAGCCATCACTAACAAGTGGAAATGACACTGTCTGGGTACTGCCACTAACTTGTGGAACTATTGTGCCCTATGTCCACTTTAGATGTGAACAAGAGGCTGCCATTTTTGCCAGCTTCACCATACTGAAACCCATCTTCTTCATCTTCATTGCTGTTGAGGTCTTCACCACAACCCTGGCAAGAGGGCCTTAAGCAGTGTTGTCAGCTGGGCTAGCTGACCCAAGTTTTTTTTAAAAGATCTTCTACCACTTCTCCTTTATATTGGTTTGCTATAGGCAACCTCATAACTTTTATGATCCATGTTTGCAGAATTGAAGAAGCTATTATTTTATTAGCTAATCAGAATGCTCCTTGCACTGTAGGTTGCTATTCATTGGAACACCAGTTTTGTAAAACATCTGTATGTTGAATTTATGGGCATTATTTTTTGTGCAGGATTGCACAACATATGTTTTTGTAAACTTAGTATAAGGTATTTACAATTTATCATTTTAAACTTTTAGATGACATCTTAATAGTGTTTGGAAAGGCTGAATATTGACTCTCCACTGGCATGCTTACTCTGTAGCAAATATTACAGATGACTCTAATGTCTTAAGTAAACAATTAATATACATTAATATAGAAGCATACAAAGTATAAAACCTTGAGAGATGATATACATTGTGCTCAAATGTTTAAAGTTTGCTTAAAATCTCCCAGATGAGTGAATACACTAATGTGAACTGTAGTCTGAGATAGATTTTAAATTCTAACTACAATAGTTATCCTGTAGTGTTGAAGTGTATCTCATTCTAATGATTGATGGGCAAACTCAAAAATTACAGAAATTGTTATAACAATGTCTTTTGTTTTAATAAAATGTAATTAATGGTAACATTAATAGTTACCTTTATAGAGAATCCACCACAGAAATAATGTTGACATGTCAATTAGCAAGTTATTTCTTGAATAAGACATTTCTGTTCAATGACGTTTTACTTTCTCCAAAACATTTAAAAATTCTGAAGGCACATTATAGGTCTATTTTCATAAGCTGATGTTAGTACTGCATATTTCAGTCTCAAAAGCTCCTCATGAGTGACTCTATCACATCAGCACAATATTTTGATTTTTTGCTAGATATATATTTAAACCAGCTAGAACTGTTATTGCTTGTCAGTCAAGTAACAATTTTTATGATTATTGTATCTATTTGTAACTTGTCTGTCAATGGAAAATCCAGGATCTAATGTAACAATATTATGAAAAGGATAGTTGCTACTCACCATACAGTGGAGACACTGAGTCGCAGATAAGCACAACAAAGAGACTGCAGAAGCTGAGCTTTACACACACACAAAACCACACATATACACAGACACACACATGCAAACACAACTCACACACATGACCACAGTCTCTGGCTGCTGGGCCTACACTTCATGCAGCAGTTGGTTGTCATGAACAAACTGTCTGTCCACATGAATGGCCAATGGCAAACTGTGACCAAGAAACAACTGGACCACCTGTTGCTGAGCATGCTGCTCAACATGACATTATTGATTTCAGTGACTTCTTCACAGCCTGTGTCCTTTGGATCCTTCCCACCAACACCAGTTTCTCAGAATTGCACAGGTGGGAACTCTCCCTGCAATATATCCTCCATTTCCATAACCCTGCTGGCCACAACCTGTGTTAGCCATTGTCCTTACCCATCAGATCCTTCCCTGTTCCCATTCCAGCCCTCTGTTCCCCCAATGCACCCAAAGTCCCTCCTTATCCACAACCCCCTGTCCCTAACGACTGCACCTAGCTGCCATACTTTCTCTCCACCTTGTCCCTGCAATCCCACAAGTAGCACCTTACTGTCACCCACCCCTACCCTGCTATCCCTGCCCTCCTCACCCCAGCCTCCTCCTTACCACCTCCATCCATTTGCCCCTCCCATCATGTGCTGCTGCTTGCAGCATGGCATCAGCAGCCAGAGACTGTGGTCATGTGTGTATGAGTTGCATTTGCATTAGTGCGTGTGTGTATGTTGTCCATTTCCAATGAAGGCCTTGTTGGCCAAAAGTTCACTTTCTGACATATTTTTGTTGTGCCTACCTGCGACTCAGTATCTTGCTACATGGTGAGTAGCAATTATCTTTTTCATAATATTGTGACTTGCCTGTGATAGCTATTTTATTAGGGTCTTTTGTAAACCCTCATCACCAGTTTTGCAAATTCCTCATTGCTACTGCTGCGGAGACCGAGTTGCCACTTTTGTTATGGTAGGCCGAATTTGTGAAATGGCTTCTGACTCAGTACACCACTAAGATGATATAATCCTGCCACTATTACACAGCTATACCCCAGGGTCTGGTAACAGGATAGGAGAACAAAATTAGTAACAAACTATATAGCGGAGATTCTGAGTCGCAAATAGGCACAACAAATAGACTGTTGCAATATAAGCTTTCAGCCAACAAGGCCATTGTCAAAAATAGATGACCAGCACACACATAAAAACACACTTGCACAAACACAACTCACTCATAGGTATAGCTGAAGTTACACTACGAGCAGCAGCAGCAGTACATGATGGAAGAGGCAACTGGGTGGGGGTAAGAAGGAGGCTGGGGTGGGTAAACTTCACAGGACATAGCAAATACAATTTACAAAAACCATCTGTTCACTTCTAAGAGTTCACTAACTGATGTTCCCTGTCTAAGTCAGCGCTGGACGATGATCTATAATCAGGTGGGTGAGAGCTGCTCTTCTCTCTTCTGAGTAGGCTTCTGTCCATTGTTGTGTGGTCATTGGTAGGATATGTTTGGCTTTCTCTGGTTTAGTGGCAGCAATTAATTATACCAAATACAATCTCACCTCTGTGACAAGTCCTTTATTAAATGTTATCAGTTATGGATGATTAGTCCTCTTCTTCAGGCTTCTGTGAAACAGATTTACATTACTGAAACCATAACTGTACATCAGGACTGTTTGAAGAACAAAATTATTTTTGACAGGTGCCTGAAGGTCTAACATTTTTGACGACTAAGAGTGTGTGAAGTGTATGTACAAACTTCCAACTCCTCTTCTACGAGTCGACTTACTTGGTGTACACAGTCAATCTTCTTCTCTGGATAGCCATCTTCTGGAATCTCTATAAACTTCTTCTCCAAAGAATGATGCTAGTTACAGGAACCTTAAAGACTTTCTCACTACTTGCAAAATAATTCGGTACTCGAAGAATACTTTTTGATAATTACTGGTATATCTGAGATTCATAAGAACAAAATTCACTCTTTTCACATAAACATTTAACTTATTGTAAGTAACTCATATCATCTCACATTAAAACAGATTTAAGTCCATTTAGAAAAGAGCTGGCTTAACAACCGTGTCTCTATTCCAAACATATTGTAAAATATGTCTTACCTCCAGCAAGTCCAAGATAAGAGTTACTTAAAAATCTTCCTCAAGTCATTGTTCCTTGTCACTAACAATAGTCAATTACAAAACAGCACAGAATAACCCAGAAGTTCCATAGTTCTTCCTTGCTCTTTCACTACGACTTCCATGGATTGACCGACAAGTACTTGTCGGTGCCGTTCGACTGCCATGTCTACATCTTCTCATGCAAACTTCAAACCTGTACACACAAACATGTATGTGCAGTAGGTAGAATTCTATCATCCCACTCTCACATCTAAAATATTATGTGTTTGAGATGGTAGAGGGCCGAGTGGTTCTAGAATTTATGCAGAAATTCTAGAAACACTACATATCCCCCGTCCCCCCCTCCCCCCTCAGATAGAACACGCTATATTTTATACATAGTCATTATGTACATAATATCTCACATGATAACATTTTACATTTTAGCAGTATACATTTCTTACATAGGTTCCTATATACATATTCCACTTCAATAACAACCCTTTGTTTTCTCTAGAACAATCTTTAGCTAAGCGTTTCTTTATTTTATTCTCACTTTACTTTGATATCAAGACCTGAGTATTCATTCATGATTTAGTAAGCTTGACTAGTATTTAGGCATCGTGAGACTTTTTCTTTATTTCCAATTGTAAACTTCAGGTGTTCATGACATTCGAGTGTTCTATTTTCTGTTCTCATTCTTTGTATTAGTTTGTAGCTTGTAGTTTGGAGGAACTCTGGGTGAAATGAAAGTGTTTTTTGGCACTTATTTATTTATATGAAACATAATAATGCTAGTTTTGTAAGAAATTTATACTTTCCAGAATAATTCCTATAAAATGTGTGACTTCAGTCATGATACTGTCCCTTTCCCCTAGGATCAGTACCTATATCTTGCTTGTGGGTTGACCCTATGAGTGCACTTCCTCTTTCCATTCTGGTAAATACACCCCTTTATAAAACATTCCTATTTTTTAGGCCATAGGTCACCCTATCTCCATGTAGGTACGCCTGCCCTATACACTTAACAAATGCTGGGTACACGCCCCTTATCCTTTTTGAGTAGGCCTCACATTTCATTACCCCAGTATATGTTCCTATGTATACTATAATTAAGTAATTTCTGGTCAAGATATAAATCTACTTAAAACTTTACATTCATTCTTTAGTACATCATCAGCTCCCTAGAGTCCTCCTCTACTTATCAGTATCTATACTTCCAGTAGATACCATGTGTATATTCACTATTCAGTAGATAATATGTTTACTTAGTCTATTTGAGTCCCACTGACCTACAATTCATCAGAGTATTTATTAAACTGACTTTTCTTAAGCAGCTATCGCAATTACTTCCACTCCTACTTTCTTTTCCTTTCTTGGCTCACACCTCTTCCTTGTCTATCCCCTGCTCATTACTGCTTCTCACATGTTTTCGTCTCTCTTTGTGCATGAGTTGATCACCACCATTCTTTCTTTATATATACCTTATAATGGTACAGCCTCACCCAGGACTCATATGTCCAATACCACCTTTTTTCATATGCATCTGGATAGTTATCAGACAATTCAGTGCTTCCTAAAGCCTTCTATGTGTATCTATACATATATCATTCTGTACTATTTGATAAAAAAACCTTGATATTAATTGCAAAGGCATGTGGAATGTTCTGGAAGGACATGCATTGTCATAATTATCAGTGGATTGTTGTCATCAATAAAATTGTGTACATTTACTAAATTAAATAACTAATCAAGAAATTGAGGTAATAAGTCCTTAGAAATAAATAACTAGAGACTGCAGAGATGTTAACATGAAAAATCAATGCTTCTAATTAACAAAATTGCAGTCTAAAAATCCAGTAACCTTAGATCTCACCATCTTGAGAAACAGCTTAAAAGTTATAACCAAGCAATGTATTTTCATTTGTTATTTATTTTTATGTATTCCTCTGTCATTAATATTCTTTGTAATTACATTTCTAATTAACTCTCCAACTGTTTACATCTCACAGTTTTCCAATTTTCAGAATTTGATGTCTAATTTGTATGTTCTATGTATGTAAGCAGATAAAGCACGAGCTCTGTACTACCATTAAATATTAGTAACCAAATCCAAACTGTAATTAATTACATAACTAAAATAATATGAGACACATTATTGTAATTAAAGCTCAGTATGATTTTCTTATGGAAAACTAGAGGTATCCCTATAAAATATTTGTCATTCAATATTGTATTTTATGCCTTATTCAGCTGTAACATCAGTTTCTTTACATTTTGTAAATTTTAATTGTAACATCTAAATTGTAAAAAATTAATAATGCTTTATTTTGGAAATTATTGTTAAAATTCTATATAAAGTGATGCAGTGAGGCTGTGAGTTAGTTGTCGAGTTGTTGTTTTGTCAGTCTGTTTTAAAGTTACTTTTGGAAGTCAAAGAGAAACGTAAGTTAAGTAACATTCCACATGAATTGTTACAACCTCTTCGTAAAAAAAACCCACCCACCCACCCACCCACACACACACACACACACACACACACACACACACACACACACACACACACACACACACACACACACACACACACACACGATGTAGAACCATCATAGTTTTCTAGTCAGTAATCTCATTGTTTGCGTATAAATGTAATTTTGTGTGTATGCGGATGTGTGTTCATGTAGTCTGATTCTTCGGCCTTCTTATCTGAAGATAAGATGTAGGTTATTGGAGACCATGGAAACCAGGAAGGACGTCTGTGATAGAAGCAGATGAATATGGAAAGAAGAAAAAAATAGATAGGTCCTCAAATGAGAAGTAAGAAAGGAAATAAATAGAGATGATTCCTAAGTTGCTAAGATTGAAGAAGAGAAAGAAGATGCACACTTATTTGTGAGGGTTGTTGGGTTGTTTGAAAGGTGTGGTGTGTGTTTTGTATTAGTCATGATTTATGTGTTCTCATAAACCATGCTTTTATCCACAATATCCACCCCTTTAAAAACTGATACAAACCTTCCCATCTACGATCATCTCATAAAAGGTATAAGATATTTTATACAAAACAGAAAATTATATACTACAGTCTAACAGTTTTTCAGTTCATCACGTTGTATTATATTTTCCACAGACATAATATTCTTATTCCATTTATTTCATGTCTAGAGATCACTTTCTTTCTTATTCTGTGATTCTCCTAAGTTGTAGTCATATCGACTTTTATAGGTAATAAGATTATGGGATAGTTTAAGAGTTTAAGAATAGATGACAGAATAGTTTAAGATTTGAAGGGAATTCAGTGTGGGAAAACTATTTTGGAAGAAACACCAAAAACAACTTGGGATTCGACGGTCGTCACTCCGCCCGTTACATCAGAATGTTAACATCCCTGGGGATATACAACTTTACATCCTTTACATTGTACTTTCCCTTTTCTGATCCAGTTGTAGGATCCACAAAAAATAATGTCTTGGGAAGGATACCGTTCGTACTCGGTATGGTCCTTCATATTTTTGGAAAAACTTATGTCTCTCTTTCTTCAGGGCAGAGTTTTGAAGATGTTGTTTTACAAGAACTAGGTCATCAACATTGTACTGAGGTTCAACAGCTTCTTCATTATGTTTACTTACTCTTTGTTGTGCCTTTTCAACTAAATTCTTAGAATCTGTTTCCTGGTAGCAAGCCAAGGTTGTTGCTGCAGTGCATGGCTGCCCACATTGTCATCAACAATGTGAAACCATGTCAATGGTCCATGGAATGTTATTGATGTGATTGTTCTTTTGCAATGCTGATAGTTACAAATGAATTGCTTCCATCGGGGGCAAGGCTAGAGGGCGATCTGGGTAAAATTGTGTATGTTCTATATTCATTCATGGCATGGCGCCGATGTCTGAAGTCTGGGCAGTGAGCAGCATGAAAGACAGGTTGGGCACATTCACATGTGGTATGGAAGACACAGTGCCCTTGGGGGAGGAACGCAAATCTGAGTGGGCTGAATGTTGCAGTTCAGCAGTTGTGTACATAGTTAAGAAGTACTCCAGGTGTATCTGAGAAAACTTCACTGTACTTCATCAATATCTGATATAGATCATTTTTCTGTTATTCAATTAACAGATGAGATTCATAAGCTTTCATCCTGATTAGTGCTTACAGCGTACTTTGTGTATCCAAAATGTCCTCTAAATCCGTCATAGTGCTCGTTGCTACAATGTGGATGTTATATGTCTTGGTATAACCAGTAATGTTCCCATTAAATGGCACTACAAATACCTGGTCAGCTAATCAATACCTAGTAACAACTGCAAATTTTAATTAGACCCTACTAAGAATGTCTGCATAAACATAAAATTGTTTAAAGCTATCAGTAACCACACTTCATGTTTAATTTGCCTTCTTTTGCTTGATCTTGCTTTGCTTTCAGTTATTCCTACTACATAAACCCCAGTAACCGTCAGTATTTGATACACTTTCTTACATTTTAATACCTCCAACAAAGACTCAGACACAATAAAAATTTCACTTCCTGGATCTATGTACACACTCAGTTCCTGATCATCAGTCATTCCTAAAATTATTAGTTTAGTGAACTCGATACCTGTTTCTTTGTCTCCTTCAGCATGTAACCAATTTTGTAGTGGTGTTACCTCAGTGAAGGCAACCAATATTTTTTCATATGGGACTTCACTTATTTGGACATGTCCTGAATCATGGCCCCTTGTCCAGGACATTCTTTGTTTTCTGTTGCTATTGTTGTTTTGTTGCCAAAAAAGGCTGCACTATTCTATTACCATCCTTTAAGCCACCATTTGCACACATTTGCATATGAATGCTTATTCTCCCTCTCTTTGGTGTTTAGATTTACTATTCTGACTTTTATTTACCTGACAATAATTAACCTCTTGTTTTTTGGTGTTTAGGGTTAACTTTATCTCCTTCCTGGCATTTTTTAAGCTGCAATAACAATACTAATAGTATGAATATATACAATACATAATTTGTCACTATTAAAAAATTCATCAATGGAGTGGAAGGAGTTGGCCACTAGTAAGTCTTTCAGGCTCCTTTTAAACTGATCTTTATTTGTAACAAAATTTTTTATGTTTGCTGGCAAATTATTGAAGATGAGTGTTCCTGAGTGGTGGACCCCTTTTTGAACTAAAGTAAGTGCTTTTAAAACCTTGTGCAGATCATTTTTGTTCCTGGTGTTGTATGTATGAACTGAGTTTTTTGTTGGAAAAAGAGATATATTATTTAGGACAAATTTCATTAAGGAGTAAATATACTGAGAGACAGTAGTTATTATACCCAGTTCTTTGAAGAGGTTTCTACAGGACGTCCGTGAATTTACTCCACAACTAACACGTATTACACGCTTTTGGACTCTGTAAACTTTTATTTGACTTGAAGAGTTACCCCAAACTATTATATATACCATATGACATTATGGAATGAAAGTAGGCAAAGTATGCAAGCTTTTTCATTTTTATGTCACCTATGTCTGCTAACACTCGAATTGCAAATACAGATTTGTTAAGGAATTTCTGCAGTTCTGTGGTGTGCTCCTCCCAACTGAATTTATTATTAAGTTGTAATCCTAGGAATTTAAGACTGTCAACTTCTTCTACCTGCTCTTCTTCATACTTTATGCATATGCTAGGTGGAAACCTCTTACAGGTTCTGAATTGCATATAGTGAGTCTTTTCGAAGTTTAATGTCAGTGAGTTGGCTTTAAACCATTTATTAATATCCATGAAACTATCATTAGCAGAGCTTTTTAGAACAACACTCAGCATACTCTTTATTGCAATACTTGTGTCATCTGCAAACAAAATGAAATCTGCATCTGGCAGTGTAACTGATGAGAGATCATTAATGTACACAAGAAAAAGCAATGGCCCTAAGATGTATCCTTGTGGGACACCACATGTAATTTCTTCCCATTCTGATGATGACTGAGGATTTAATTCACTAGTCCCTTGCACTGACACCCTTTGTTTCCTGTTAGCGAGGTATGACTTGAACCATTTTGCAGCACTGCCCGTGACACCATAGAATTCTAATTTATTTAAAAGGATGTTGTGGTTCACACAATCAAATGCCTTTGACAAATCACAGAAAATACCTGCTGCTTGTAATTTGTTATTTAATGAATTAAGTACATTTTCACTGTAGGTGTAAATAGCATTCTCGATATCAGAAACATTCAGAAATCCAAATTGTTTCTTGATAATATGTTACTTGTGATCAGATGGTTGAGAAGCTGCCTGTACATTACTTTTTCTAAAATTTTTGAGAATGCTGGCAAAAGTGAAATCAGTCTGTAGTTTGATGGTATCTCTTTATCCACTTTCTTCAATAGAGGCTTAATGTCTGCATATTTTAGCCAATCAGGAAATGTCCCAGTTATGATTGACTGGTTACACAAGTAACTTAGAATTGTACTAAACTCAGAAGAACATGCCTTAATTAACTTTGTTGATATTTCATCATAAGCACTAGAATGCTTTGTTTTTAAAGATTTTATTATGGATGTTATTTCTTTTGGTGAAGTGAGTGACATATTCATGTATCTGAAACTATTTGTAAAGGCTAGTTTCAGATATTCAAGGGCATTATTTACTGATCCTGACAATCCCATTCTATCAGTAACGGATATAAAGTACTTGTTAAATAGATTTGCCACATTATGCCCATCGGTTACTAATGTGTCATCTACCCTTAATGCTATTTGCTCCTGTTCCTTTCTGGTTCTACCAGTATCCTCTTTCATTATATCCCATATTGTTTTTATTTTGTTCCCTGACATTGCTATCTTTTTCTCGTAGTGCATTTGTTTAGATGTGTGAATTAATTTTTTAATATTTTACAGTATTCCTTGTATTTAGCTAAATCATCAGCATTGGAGCTATTCTTGGTCGACAGATACATTTTCCTTTTTGTCTTATAGGAAATCTTTATTCCTTGTGTAATCCATGGTTTTATTATAGACTTATGTTTAATTTGAGTAACTTTTAGAGGAAAACAGTATTCAAACATGGTACTGACATTGTTCATGAATGTGTTATATTTTTCATTCATATCATGAGCGCTATAAATATCTTTCCAGTTCATATCTTTGCGCAGTTTTCTAAAATACTCAATTTTTGGTTGATTGACTGCTGTCCTGTACTCAGATTTAGCAGTCTTGATAATCTGCTTAGAATTTACATCTAAAACAGTGAGCTGCATGTCATGATCTGATAGTCCATTTATTACAGATTTTATTATATGATTTTGTTCCTTTGATTTGTCTATAAAAATGTTATCAATGGCTGTCCTTGAGGATTTAGTGATCCTAGTTGGAAACTTCACATTGTCAGTTAGATTGAAAGACAACATTACTAACTGCAATAAATGTTTACTGGAAGACTGCATTAGAAAATCTGTATTAAAGTCACCAGCAATCAAAATTTCTTTGTTTCTTCCTGTTAAATAACCCAAAAGAGCTTCTAGATGATTTATGAATAGATTATAATTTCCTGCAGGTGCTCGGTAAATAGTTACTATTATATAGGATCTGTTATGTAACTCTATTTCTGTTGCACATGCTTCTAGATGCTGCTCTAAACAGAATTTATTAATGTCAAAGTTCTTGAATTTATGGCAGTTTTTAATAAATGTGGCAACTCCTCCTCCATCCATATCTATTCTGCAGAAGTATCCTGAAATGTCTAACATATGTATACCAGTGGTCACTTGATGTTCAGAGGAGCAGATTATGTCAATTTGGTTAGATGAACTCATTTCATCAATACAAATGAGTAGTTCATCAACTTTATTTCTGAGTCCCGGAATGTTCTGGTGTAATAAAGATAATTGATACTGCATACTAATGGGATTATATCTGATTTGGTGAAGATGAACTGGCAGTTTCTGATTACATTCTGTTAAATATCATTTAAATGGAGGCTGTATGCTAAAATCTGACTCCTGTTCATCTGTTTTCTCAAACTGAGCGTGTCTGCCAATCTCTCTTAAAACTCATTTTCTTTCCCCCTTCCCTATCCTAAAAAAGGCATCCCTCTGACACCTGTGACCACTGGTATTTTACCACTTATGACAGTGTCCCCCCTTAAGTTTTCTGCAATCAATCCAGACAGTTTTCCCTTCCCTTTCCTATTGAGGTGAAGGCCATGCCTAGTGTAGTCCCACCTATTGATAGCATCCATGGGAATCGAACCAATATGGGTCCCTATATCCATCCTAAGCAGCCACTCCAACTCCAAGTTCACTCTCCCGATGGAAGAGTTCAAATGAGGCCGATCATGGCGTCTCAACACAGACACAATTTCCACCCTCTTATGCTTCGTTGCTGATGCTATCATCACCAGGTCACTATCTATGGAATATTCAGAGTCTCTGTCAATGCTATTTCCTGGACCACCCACTATAACCACAGCATCCTCCTTTGTGAAATCCTTGCATAAAGAACCTACATCCTCTGTTACCTGACCCAGATCTGCACTAGGCTAGAAAAAGTTTGTGACCTGGTACTCTGGACCTAGATTTTCCTGCAGTAGTTGACCAACACCTCTACCATGGGAACTACCTAACAACAGAACTTTCTTTCTCTTTACAAATTTTCCTACCTTTTTCAAGTACTTGAAAGTTTGTTGTGTCCTTTCTATAGCTTCAGCTACATGAGGCTCATCCGATTCTCACTGAGGCAACAGGTCAAATCTATTTTCAAGATTTATGACAAAGCTGTCTGATGCTCTCCTTTGCCTATTCCCCCTATTACCTGTTGCCACTTCCTACCTCGGCTCACCCTTCTCCCTCTTTAACCTGTCCAGATCCTCCCTTGCCCTGTCTAGGTCAGCTTGAAGACCTGCAATTTTTCCTTCCTGTTCCAGTATTTTCCTATCTCTACTGCGGATCCTACAATACCACTGGTGAGCCTCATTTATGTCCCCATTTCCCACGCCACTACATTCACCCAATGAAAGAAACTACAGCACCCATCACACCACACCCCAGAACTAACGATCCTATGGCATGTCACACACTTCTCACTCATGGTAAAAACAGAATTTGTATAAACTGATTTAAGTACTGACTAAAACGTAAAAAAAGGACCCTAGAAACTATTCAGGCAGATATAAATAAATTGAAAGAGTACTGAATAAAAAAACTGGTGATTACATATAAGTTTAAGTCACTGTTTACTTACGATACGCGCATGTGAAATTAAGCCTAAAAACTGTGGTATAGGCGCGAGAAGGAAAATAAACTTCTTACCCCATTTAATCTTCTTTAACACTTCCACTAATGTAACAACACTTAGATTATGTTTATAACAACTGTAAATGTTTAAAAACAGCTTAATAACAACGCTTTTTATAATTATTTATTGCAGCAAATACTCAAAGAGTCCGCGTTGGCATATTGTCAATGTTGTTTAAGATCCCTGTTGCCCTCAGCAACACGTCTTCTCTTTGCTGATTTGTTACAGAATTTCTTCCTGTCATTTGTTTTTTATCTGCCACTTTCCACTTGTCATCATACGGTCAGCACATGGAATGTTTATTTAGTGGTTGATGACTGCTGTGGTGATGTTTTGAGTGCTTGAGCAGCTACACCTAACACCACCAACTTTACACTTCCTTATTAGGTGAGTGTAGATATTCAGCCTTGCAGATCTTGTGATTTACCTCAAGGTCCAGCTATGTCATGCCATGTTTTTCCTTGGCATCAAACGTCTTTCTTCCATGCAGATTTCTATAAGCTATGTGGCTATTTAAACAAAACACTGCTTCTCTACTTATATAAAGTGTAGACTGGTTCCAGGTAACTCTGCATATTGTCACAAACTTTCACAAAAGGTTACACGTTACATGGGAAACAAATAATATTACTGTCTCAGACCTCTTGTTAACATTCTGTGAATAGTATATAACAACAATCGCTTACATACATCATATTGGTCTTCCTTTGTGTCAGAGAACTTCCATGGTACCAGAGCTCCTCCTTTCTTCATTGTTCCATGGAGATTATGAATGCTTTTTAGGAGGTAGACTCTACACCTGTTGAGTAATACTTTCCCACAGCATGTGGCCCTACGTTTGCAAGCCAACTGAGATCACACACATCTTTATCTGAGTTCTGTATTTGATGTAAGTGATACATGCCCTTCCATGAATGGCATGGATCAATACACAGTTATTTGGCTTGCTCAGCAACGTCACTGGATCTCTCCCCAATTGAAAACATTTGGAGCATTAAGAGCAGGCCACCCCCCCACCCCTCACCTCCACCTGTGCTCATGCCCACCATCAACCAGGTAGGGATTTTGACAGTCTAATGTGATAGTTTAAACAGAATTTGGCATGAAATTCCTCAACAGGACATCTGAGAACTCTGTCAATCAATGTCAAGCCGAATAAATGCTTACATAATGGCTAAAATTATACCATCACATTACTGACTTATTCAGTTTGTAAAGCTCTTTCTCTTGAATAAGTCATCCAATTTTTCTGAACTGTAATTGTTTGTTTGTGTCTATATGTACATCACGTCTATTGATTTCCATCCCATTTGACAACTGATTCATGAAGTGTATATTTTTTTGCCTTAGAGTGTATCTACAAGCCTATTTGCTTATTTGACAATAGTTGTGAAAAGTGAATCGCAAATGCTCTGGGCAGGCTAAAAAAATAATTATTTCTACTAAAGCAATTTTGTATATCTGTAATTAAATGCACTGATATTGTGATGGTGTCCAACCACTTTTGAAATCTGATTTGTGTCTGTGTGGCAGCCAGCCTTTGTTTTCAGCTCACTATCAAAATCTGTTTAGTTTGTTAGTGAAAACCTTTCCTCATACACTAATTTCTAACAATTTGTACAGGCAGGGAAATAGTATAATTGACCTATGGATTCAACTTTATTATCTTCAGTCTCCAGTTTCTTGATCTGAACTAACTTTACTGTTTTCATAAATTTAATATGTATGTGCTCAACACATATGGCATTGTGCACATCGAGTGGGTGCTGTTTTTCCTGTAACTGCAATATAGTAAGCCCTTTTCCAATTTTATGATCTGATAGGTTTCCAATAGCTTATACTTAATTTCTTCATTGCAGATTTGAAGATCAGGATTCTCCATTGGTGGCATCATCCTCATGAGAATAGCCTCTAATCTTGAGTGTTGCTAAATTCTGAAAGTTTTTTGTTAGGAATGCACTTGTTTTTGCAAAACATAAGTATCCATCATATCTATTTCTCTGGGATTTTGTTGTTCAGCATAGCAAAAAAGCCTACCCACTTCTGTCTTGCTGTTTTGTTCTATACACAGTGCATTTCAGATTAAGATATGAAGGTGGTTTGAAAAGTTCTCGGAATCACCACGAGAAGTCAGTTCGCATGATGTTCATTGGAATATTGCCTCTAAACACATGACACATCAGTGCTCTTAGAAGAGAGCTGTGGCAGTGATGTGGCTCTGTTGTTGTTCCTGAGTAGTAATTTCCGGAGATGGAAAAAAATCGAGATTGGAGCAGTGATTAAGTAAATAATAAAGAAAGGTATGAAAGCAAAGGACAGTTATGCTGATTTCCAGAATATACAGGGGGATTATGATCCTTCATATTCAACTGTTGCCAAGTGGACAAATAAATTTAAATTTGGTCGGGAGAGCTTAGATGATGATGCTTGCAGTAAAAGGCCAAGATGTGCCACTACTTCAGAAATCATTGAAAAGTGCACAAAATGGTCATGGAGGATTGGCAATTGAAAGTGCATGAAATTGCTCACACTTTGCAGATGTCATCTGAAAGGGTATATCACTTTTTAACTTAAGAATTAGAAATGAAAAAATTATCTGCAAGATGGGTGGTGCGACTCTTGACACTGGATCAAAAACGCATGAGAATGGCACGGCAAAATTACATGAACTAAGGTATGAATTGTTGCCACACCTGCCTTATTCAACTGATATGGCTCCATCAGACTTTCATCTCTTCCCAAAACTGAAATTTTTCTTGGTGGACGAAGATTCACTTCAAATGAAAAATTGATAACCCGAGTTGACAACTACACTCCTGGAAATTGAAATAAGAACACCATGAATTCATTGTCCCAGGAAGGGGAAACTTTATTGACACATTCCTGGGGTCAGATACATCACATGATCACACTGACAGAACCACAGGCACATAGACACAGGCAACAGAGCATGCAGAATGTCGGCACTAGTACAGTGTATACCCACCTTTCGCAGCAATGCAGGCTGCTATTCTCCCATGGAGACGATCGTAGAGATGCTGGATGTAGTCCTGTGGAACGGCTTGCCATGCCATTTCCACCTGGCGCCTCAGTTGGACCAGCGTTCGTGCTGGACGTGCAGACCGCGTGAGACGACGCTTCATCCAGTCCCAAACATGCTCAATGGGGGACAGATCCAGAGATCTTGCTGGCCAGGGTAGTTGACTTACACCTTCTAGAGCACGTTGGGTGGCACGGGATACATGCGGACGTGCATTGTCCTGTTGGAACAGCAAGTTCCCTTGCCGGTCTAGGAATGGTAGAACGATGGGTTCAATGACAGTTTGGATGTACCATGCACTATTCAGTGTTCCCTCGACGATCACCAGTGGTGTACGGCCAGTGTAGGAGATCGCTCCCCACACCATGATGCCGGGTGTTGGCCCTGTGTGCCTCGGTCGTATGCAGTCCTGATTGTGGCGCTCACCTGCACGGCGCCAAACATGCATAGGACCATCATTGGCACCAAGGCAGAAGTGACTCTCATCGCTGAAGACGACACGTCTCCATTCGTCCCTCCATTCACGCCTGTCGCGACACCACTGGAGGCGGGCTGCACGATGTTGGGGCGTGAGCGGTAGACGGCCTAACAGTGTGCGGGACCGTAGCCCAGCTTCATGGAGACGGTTGCGAATGGTCCTCGCCTATACCCCAGGAGCAACAGTGTCCCCAATTTGCTGGGAAGTGGTGGTGCGGTCCCCTACGGCACTGCGTAGGATCCTACGGTCTTGGCGTGCATCCGTGCGTTGCTGTGGTCCGGTCCCAGGTCGACGGGCACGTGCACCTTCCGCCGACCACTGGCGACAACATCGATGTACTGTGGAGACCTCACGCCCCACGTGTTGAGCAATTCGGCGGTACGTCCACCCGGCCTCCCGCATGCCCACTATACGCCCTCGCTCAAAGTCCGTCAACTGCACATACGGTTCACGTCCACGCTGTCGCAGCATGCTACCAGTGTTAAAGACTGTGATGGAGCTCCGTATGCCACGGCAAACTGGCTGACACTGACGGCGGCGGTGCACAAATGCTGCGCAGCTAGCGCCATTCGACGGCCAACACCACGGTTCCTGGTGTGTCCGCTGTGCCGTGCGTGTGATCATTGTTTGTACAGCCCTCTCGCAGTGTCCAGAGCAAGTATGGTGGGTCTGACACACCGGTGTCAATGTGTTCTTTTTTCCATTTCCAGGAGTGTATTTTGCAGGCCTGAAGGAAACTCATTTTTGAGTTGGGATCAAGGTACTGGGACATCATTGGACTAAGTTCATTAACCTACAAGGAGACTACATTGAAAAATAAAAAAAAAGTTTCACTGTTGTAAGTACTTTTTTCTATTCCGTTCCAAGAGCTTTTCAAACCACCCTTGTAGTTTGTTAGTGAAAATCTTTCTTCATATGGACAGAAAACTACCTCACAGCTGTCTGTCATTCTGTTTCCCACAACACACTTGGGGTGATTCTCCTGATGTAGGCTTCTGGTTTATGTGGTATAGTGATCTCTGTTGTGCTACAATGATGCTCATCATATTGCCATAATTCTCTTCTGGCATTCAAACTTCCTTACACAGTTTCAGTCTTTCTTCAATGTACTTGGAAAAGGAAAATTTTGAAAGAACGATTGAAAAAAAAATTGTAAGGTACATCTATGATGAGTGAACTTTAACTGGCTCTAATATAAACAGGCCTTAGTATTCAGTACATATATTCAGCATTTAACATTTGTAAATTGCGTACATCCTTTTCTTGTTACCGCTATTGTGCATGGTATTGTGCATTGGTATGACAGTACTGGTTCCAGATAGCCCCTCCTCTGCTCACACAAGTTCTTTTGTTAGCTTCAATCCTCTTGATGCAGTATTCTCGGTGCGTTACAGAGAGATGAACAGACGGGTATCATCGCTGAGAAAATGTGAATAAACTCTGCTATCTTGATAACACTTTTTAATGTGCTATTGGAATACCAATTTCTTATCAATATCAACTCTGCAGAACTCACAATACATCCGCCACTATCACTTATTGAGACGAACAGACTTTTTAACAATATTAACTCAGTGGAGCTCGTAATACGTCCACCCGCTATCACGTATAGACACACTTATAGACACATATAGATCTAAAGCAATTAAAAAATTGAAGAGCATATCTTTACCTCTTTTGTTTTTATGTCAAAGTTATCTATGACTGAGCTTATTTCTCTTTTTATGGGATGATAACCCCGGCCAGTATGGCTCTGAGCGCTATGGGACTCAACTTCTCAGGTCATCAGTCCCCTAGAACTTAGAACTACTTAAACCTAACTAACCTAAGGACATCACACACATCCATGCCTGAGGCAGGATTCGAACCTGCGACCATAGTGGTCACGCGGTTCCAGACTGTAGGGCCTAGAACTGCTCGGCCACTCCGGCCGGTTGGCCAGTATGGGCATAGCCTTTATTTTTCGGCCATTGGAGTTATCCTCTATGATTATCAATTTATATAGGCATGTCAGCTCCCTTAACACATATATACATAAGTTTTCCTTCCTAACAAAGTGCTTGCTGTAAGTGCATAGTCCCATTATTGTCAGTCAGTACCTGCCCAGTGTTCAGATTGCGAAGCATGTGCGGGCAGTTCGACGTCTGTTACCATTCGTGCTCGGCTTCATGTGTTTAATACAAAGTCAGAATGCATGTGTCGTGCATCCACATAGCTTTACTGCACAAATTCATGTTCAGTGGTGTGATCCTTTGTGAAATCTTTGATGTGGTGACAACTGGTTTCATATCAGTGGCCCGAGGAAAGTATTCCACCTTGTCACTCACACTTATACAGTGGGGATATCAACCATACATCCGACAACCGCCAACAAGGTAATTTTCTGATTTTATAGTGTCCTTTCCACATACTATTCATAAAACAACAACAATAAAAGAATAAAACTAAGAAAAATAAACTTATCCTGTTCATTTGCCGACATGCCATTATCATTGCTTATACACATTACAGTCTGATTGTCATTTTATTTAGTACATTTTGTTAAATTATAATTTTGTTACATTGCTCAATTCCAATTGTATGAGTACACTTTTTGCCCTCATTTGGTTTTACATTCTGTACATAACATTCATATAATAATGGATTCATTTTTCCTTTATGGCATAAATTGACATACATTTCATTTCAATTTAGAGTGACTCTTGTCAGAGAATATTTATCAAGTTAAATGAATTAAAGAAGTAAACAATAGTTGTTTAAACAGATGCTACACGCTGCTTAAATAACTATGCATGGCCTCGCCTCTCTAGCATTCTCCAGGAAAGATCTACACATTACAGGGTTGAGGAAATTTCACGGAAAGGCATTACGTGCTCAGTTACCCGTCTTTACTAGAATTAATTGTGAGTCCCAGTACAAAAATAGTTTGTTGTTTAATGCAAACCTGATGATACCAGTCATATCAAATACTTATTCAGTGTTTAAGGTGCACCTCATATTTACTTGTTATGTTCATCGTATAAAGGATAACCATTTTACACTACTGGCCATTAAAATTGCTACACCAAGATGAAATGCAGATGATAAACATGTATTCATTGGACATATATATTATACTGGAACTGACATGTGATTACATTTTCACGCAATTTGGGTGCACAGATCTTGAGAAATCAGTACCCAGAACAACCACCTGTGGCCATAATAGCGGCCTTGATACGCCTGGGCATTGAGTCAAATAGAGCTTCGATAGCATGTACAGGTACAGCTGCCCATGCAGCTTCAACACGATACCACAGTTCATCAGGAGTAGTGACTGGTGTATTGTGACGAGCCAGTTGCTCGGCCACCATTGACCAGATGTTTTCAATTGGTGAGAGACCTGGAGAATGTGCTGGCCAGGGCAGCAGTCGAACATTTTCTGTATCCAGAAAGGCCCGTACAGGACCTGCAACATGTGGTCATGCATTATTCTTCAAAAATGTAGGGTTTTGCAGGGTTCGAATGAAGGGTAGAGCCACGGGTCATAACACATCTGAAATGTAACGTCCACTTTTCAAAGTGCCGTCAATGCGAACAAGAGGTTACTGAGACGTTAACCAATGGCACCGCATACCATCATGCCGGGTGATATGCCAGTATGGCAATGATGAATACATGCTTCCAATGTGCGTTCACCATGATGTCGCCAAACACAGATGCGACCATCATGATGCTGTAAACAGAACCTGGATTCATCCGAAAAAATGACGTTTTGCCATTCATGTACCCAGGTTCATCATTGAGTACACAATTGCAGGCGCTTCTGTCTGTGATGCAGCGTCAAGGGTAACTGCAGCCATGGTCTCCAAGCTGATAGTTCATGCTGCTGCAAACATCGTAGAACTGTTCATGCAGATGGTTGTTGTCTTGCAGACGTTCCCATCTGTTGACACAGGGAGCAAGACGTGGCTGCACGATCCATTACAGCCATGAGGATAAGATGGCTGTCTTCTCAACTGCTAGTGATATGAGGCCATTGGGATCCAGCACAGCATTCCGTATTACCCTCCTGAACCCACCAATTCCATATTCTGCTAACAATCATTGGATCTCGACCAACGCAAGCAGCAATGTCACGATACGATAAACCGCAATCGCGATATGCTACAATCCAACCTTTATCAAAGTCGTAAATGTGATGGTACACATTCCTCCTCCTTACGTGAGACATCACAACAATGTTTCACCAGGCAATGCCGATCAACTGCTGTTTGTGTATGAGAAATCGGTTGGAAACTTACCTCATGTCAGCACATTGTAGGTGACACTACCGGCGCCAACCTTGTGTGAATGCTCTGAAAAGCTACTCATTTGCATATCACAGCATCTTCTTCCTGTCGGTTAAATTTAGCATCTGTAGCATGCCATCTTCATGGTGTAGCAATTTTAATCGCCAGTAGTGTATATGCCAAGGTATACAGAGTTGTATCATCAATATTATATGTCATGTCCAATGAGCGAAAAACAGTGTTTATATAAGTCAAAAATGTTCATTGTAAATCAGGTGATTGACACTTTCATGAGTAGTCAACACTCACAGTAGTTAGGTTTCGACCCCTTGATTATCTGGTAGTGCTCCACCTTAGTTCAGCATTGCGACATGCGACATATTGCAGCTGTATTCTTCTACATATTTTCACACTATCACATTCATACATATCATAAACTTACAACTATATTTACTTGTGGTGCGGTCCTTTCTTAAGTTTACATGGTACGTAACACTAAACAAGCATTTATCTTTCTTCACTTTAGGAAATGTCGATGCATTGTTCCCTGGAAGAAAAAACTTACTACTAACTGAAAACTAAATCTTAATAGATAAGTATACAATGGTTCTCTGGCCACTGATATCTCTTTCATATGTTCAACCATGTACACATCTACTCTAGTGTGCAGTCATGCTATCACAAACTCATTTAATGTCATGTGTGCCTCTCTACTTACCTTATAAACCTGAAAGATAAAGTGTATTATAGGCATGATGTGACCTCTTATTCAGCTTTTTACTTATATTGTACTCGCTTGTTTACCTGCGGCAAGAGTTTTCTGGTCCCTCAATACTAATTAGTGTGTGTACTTTCAATACTTAAATTTGTAAATATATAGATATAATGTACATACTAACGTAACTTCAGTAAATATTTTGTAGTTTAGGACCCCTTACCATGTATATAATCCCTTAGCTTATCTTTGTTTGTGTGTATTGTGTAGATAATTGTAGTTGTGGTATAGACTCTCTCCTAATTTTCTATGTCCCAGTTTATGCAATAGCCTTTATAAATGCTAGTGCACGCAGTAGCTCATAGGTTTGTTTGTATTGGGTGCTCATACACTTTCAACTACATTTGGCATGCATGCGCCTGCAGTTTGTTGACTAGCTTTCTCCCCAATGCGCATGCACTGCTTTGCTCTGTTACCACTGTTGTCGCAGCGAGGTGTGTATTGGAGTGCGTGCTACCGTGTGTTTCACAAGTTTGTTTATTCATTTACAACTGTGCTATGCACAAGGCAAAGCACTGTGTTTAAAGTATCATCATCCCTAGACACACAAAAGTAAAATTCTTCCTTGTTACATCCACTCACCTTAGCATTTACACATTTGACATATGAGAAAAAGAAAAAAAAAAAACACAAACAAAATTTTCCTAATCAACTAACAACATGAATTCTGGAATGTGATTTTCCAGCATCCTAGATCTAATGTTATTACACATTTATACAACTTAGAGGGTATACCTACTATGATCGTATCTGATAAATCAACTGTTGATCAAGCTCATGCCACCAGTCCCTTCCAAGGTCACAGAACAGGATCCTACCGTGTCCGGTTCAAGTTTTCCGGTGTTGCGGTGGCATCGATCTCTAGGTTTGTGTTTGATTACACCAACTAGTGTCCTAAGAGGCCCTTGACTGAAATTCTCTTTGCTTCTGCATGTTATTTGGCATATGTGTGTTACCTTTCTGGGTGAATTCCACTGTCTGTGGGTTATTCGGTTATCCGTTATTGTTTTGTGTTTGCCAAGCAATCGGCTGATTATTGCCAGTAGCTTGTGTCTGTACATATTGTACAGGCTGGCCATTCACTACTGCCCATTGTAATTGTTTTTGCTAAATTTTGCCTATTTACTTTATACCCACCTTTGTATTTATGGCTTTCTCCATTGCCATTGTGACTACCGTTACCATTAACATAGGTCTATGTGCGGTAAGGTTGCCATCCATGTGGTACTACGAATCTGTTGTTTACTTGTTGGTCCATGGCATATTAACAGGCTTCTGTTGCACTGGACTTCATATATTAAATCTGTTGAGTTCAGTACAGATAGAAAGTATTCGGTGTCGTGTTCTGGGATGGTAATGAGTCTTTCCCTAATGTGGTCAGGAACAGCTCTTAAAATTTTCCGCATGTCTACTTGAAATACAGGGTTTGTCCAGTATCTGGCTTTATTCAAATATTTTTCAAAATAGCCCCTTAGGTGTCCATACTTGCTGTTGAATGGAGCTGGGTTGAATGCTCCATGGCCTCAGACCAATACTTATCCAGAAATGCTCTCTCAAACTGTTCATAATAGTGGCAATGTTCCATCATGTCCGTAGCCCATAGCAGAATGTCACCCTGTGTGTATACAACAACAAATCTAATTTTCTGGGCTTTGGTCCAGGTAAGGGATAAAAATTTCGAAATGCTCTGGTAAAGACCACAGGTTGTGTTCTTTTTCCTTTCAGAAGTAAATACCGGGAATTGTCAATGCCTAAATAATCTCTCATCTACAAGTAATGTTGACAAAAACTCCACACTGTCAGTGTCAGGCATGTTTATATTCTCTTGTGGGGCAGCGCATGGCAACTGCGCTTGCCCAACAGGTGCAACTGCCGGCAAGTGTTGTATTGTGCAACATTCGGTATTTCCCTTCGATGGGCTAACCCTGCATTGTGCATAACCAGTGAAGGTATGTAACTTCTTTAAGAGCAAAGGTTTGTTTTCTCTCATATGTTAATTTTGGAATGTCAGTAGTTTTAGCAACACTGCCTCGCAACCTTTCCTCTGCTTCCTTTAAACACAAGTCTGTTTTAGGTATAAGTTAACTTTCATTCTCTTTTAGAGGTTCTTCTGCAGTATCTATATAAATATTGCATTCTGACACTACCTTTTCAGAAAGGGTGCTGCCCTTATCCAGCATCCTGGTGTCAGCTTTTCTATATATTTCCTTTACATCTGCACATAATTTATATCTGTTTTTTGGAAAATTCTGACTCTAAACTTAACTGATCTACTCTCAGGCACAACTTGTGTGTTTCTGTAGGTAGGTTTTTGAATAGATCTTTCAGCTCATCAACTGCATTTGTCACATTTTTTACTGATGCATCAACTTGGAAGTGTGTCTCCTGAATTTGGGAATATGCTGCACTAAGGTTTTGTAACTCACCTGCAAGTTGTTCCTGTTTATAGTCTATGGATGTTACCTTTTACGTTAACATGTTTATATTGCGGGTATTGTCAGTAATTATTTAGTGCTTTAGTTGTTTACCAAGCTCTGTGAACTTACTGGATAATTCATCAGAGATAATTCAGTGCGTATAGTTTTGCTCACCTCACCTCACTGTTGTACTATTCTTGAAATGGTTAAACGCCTTGTTTTACTGTGCAAACTGTTGTGCTATTAGTTGCATTAGCTATGTTAAAGTGTGTGGGTCACACTAGTATTTGCATTGGTTTTGTGAACTACTTCCTGTGCTTGTGTTCGTGATGTAGTGAACAGATAATCGAAGGAATTTTCGCTGTCGAGTTCCACGAGAAAATGTTTCTCAGTGAGACCTGAGAAATTGTCTCATCGAGTGTCATAAAGTGGCATCATGACTAGTTATATTACCAGTGTCATCATTTTTTAATAATGGGATGCCAACTTGGTTGTTTTGGCAGCCATCGGCCAGTTCATGAGTTCGCGCCATTACCTCCAACTGCTGCCAAGTGCGTATTTCCGACATGTTGCCAATTTGCATTTTGTAATGAATTTTCAACAATGGCCATTTCCTTTGACTCCATTGTGAACAGTATTTAACATAAAAGGAAAATTTTGAAACAATGATTGAAAAAAAAATTGTAAGGTACATCTATCCTGAGTGAACTTTAACTGGCTCTAATACGAGGGCTATCCACAAAGTACATTACGTTTTGGAATTAAAAATAAATAAAGTATTGGAATTTTTTTATTATATACAGATGAAAGCCACACTTAAATATGACTTTTCTACATAGTTGCCATTTAAATTAAGGCACTTATCGTAGTGATGGACGAGCTTGGAAATTCCTTCATCGAAAAATTCGGCCGCCTGCACCTTCAACCACATGCTTACCTCTTCTTGAAGCTGTGCATCGTCATCAAAATGCTGCATAGCCAACCACTTCTTCATTGCTGGGAATAAGTGGAAGTCGCTCGGTGCCAGGTCGGGACTGTACGGCGGATTAGGAAAGAACTCCCACTTAAAAGATTCGAGAACTTCACGGGTGGCATTTACCATGTGGGCCCAGGCATTGTCGTGAAACAGCAAGATCTTTGAGCCCAACTTTCCACTGCACTTGTTTTGTATTGCTCTTCTGAGGTTGTGCAGAGTTTGGCAATACCTTTTAGAGTTTATTGTAGTGCCTCTTTCCAGGAAATCCACAAAAATCACACCTTTTCTGTCCCAAAAGACAGTCATTACATGGTTGAAGGTGCAGGTGGCCGAATTTTACGATGAAGGAATTTCCAAGCTCGTCCATCGCTACGATAAGTGCCTTAATTTAAATGGCAACTATGTGGAAAAGTAGTATTTAAGTGTGGCTTTCATCTGTATATAATAAAAAAAAAATTCGAATACTTTATTTATTTTTAATTCCAAAACGTAATGTACTTTGTGGATAGCCCTCGTATAAACAGACCTTCAATATTCAATACATATATTCAGGATTTAACATACATAAATTTACATACACTCTTTTCTTGTTACCGCTATTGTGCATGGAGATTGGTATGACAATACTGGTTCCGGATAGGCCCTCCTCTGCTCACATGAATTCTTCTTGTCACCTTCGATCCTCTTGATGCAGTATTCTCCGTGCTTTACGGAGAGACGAACAGACGGGTATCATCGCCATGAAAACATGAATAAACTCTGTTATCTTGATAACCCTTTCTAATGTACAATTGGAACACACATTTTTTAACAATGTCAACTTGGATGAACTCGCAATATCCCCGCCCACTATCTCTTATTGAGACGAACAGACTTTTCAACAATATTAACTTGGCGGAGCTTGTAATATGTCACCTGCTATCATGTATAGACACATTTTCAATTAAAAAATTGAAGAGTAATATACTCTTCAACATACCAATGCTTAAAGACAAAGAGTTTGGGCAAAGATGTCAGTTGAGGCGGAAGTGAAGAGGCAAAGATGATGTTGAATGACAGGTGAGGTATGAGTGGCGGCAACTTGAAATTAGCGGAGATTGAGGCTTGGTGGGTAACGGGAAGAGAGGATAGATATATTGAAGAGCAAGTTCCCATCTCCGGAGTTTGGATAGGTTGGTGAACAATCCATTGCCCTCACCCACCTAATCCTTCACCTACACATCAACTCAGCCAATGAACACACCCGTCAACTCCTATCCTTAATAAAAGTCCTTAATCTTTCCTCTCCCACATCCACACCGGCTGTTCAGAGCATCCTCCTACAGGCCAACCGTAAATTAGAACAGCATGCCACCCTCCACCTCAAAAAACTATCCAATCTCCTGGTTTCCCACCTCCGGAAAGGCAACTCACTCCCCCTTCACAACCTTTCCAGCAAACCTCAACCTCCTCTCATTGCACACAATCCCAGTCTCTCCCATCTACTCAATCTCCCACTTCCATCTCCACTCCCTCCAAAACCTCAAAATTCCAATCAACACAATCTGGAACCACAACACCCTAATTCAGTAGTTAACCTTTCCTCCAAACCTCTCTCCCAATCTGAAACCTCTGTCCTATCCAAAGGCCTCACCTTCAGCCCCACTCCCAGATTCAACCAAACAGCCCTCGTCAAAGATTTACTGTCCTACACACGTACTCTCTGCTGGAAATATCACTTTGCCACGAAGAAAAATGATCCTAATCCTACTCCTAATGATCCAACTCCCCAAGACACCATCCAAATTGAACCCTGCCTGGAACAGTTCCATCCTCCGTCGCAGCGGGACCCACCTCCTCTTCCTCAAAATCACCCTCTCCAAACCTTCCAGGAATTTCTGACTTCCAGCCTTGCATCTCAATCCTTCTTAAAAAACCTTAATCCTACTCCCAACATCACCACTGCTGAAGCCCAGGCTATCCGTGATCTGAAGGCTGACTGATCCATCGTCATTCTTCCAGCGGACAAGGGTTCCACGACCGTGGTACTTGATCGTCGGGAGTATGTGGCTGACGGACTGCGTCAGCTTTCAGACAACACCACATACAAAGTTTGCCAAGGTAACCCCATTCCCGATGTCCAGGCAGAGCTTCAAGGAATCCTCAGAACCTTAGGCCCCCTGCAAAACCTTTCACCTGACTCCATCAACCTCCTGACCCCACCGACACCCCACACCCCTACCTTCTACCTTCTTCCTAAAATCCACAAACCCAATCATCCCAGCTGCCCCATTGTAGCTGGTTACCAAGCCCCCACAGAACGTATCTCTGCTTACGTAGATCAACACCTTCAACCCATTACATGCAGTCTCCCATCCTTCATCAAAGACACCAACCACTTTCTTGAATGCCTGGAATCCTTACCCAATCTGTTACCCTCGGAAACCATCCTTGTAACCATTGATGCCACTTCCTTATACACAAATATTCCGCACATCCAGGGCCTTGCTGCGATGGAGCATTTCCTTTCACGCCGATCACCTGCCACCCTACCTAAAACCTCTTTCCTCATCACCTTAGCCAGCTTCATCTTGACCCACAACTTCTTCACTTTTGAATGCCAGACATACCAACAATTAAAGGGAACAGCTATGGGTACCAGGATGGCCCCCTCGTACGCCAACCTATTCATGGGTTGCTTAGAGGAAGAATTCTTGGTTACCCAGGCCTGCCAACCCAAAGTTTTATTGATGACATCTTCATGATCTGGACTCACAGTGAAGAAGAACTCCAGAATTTCCTCTCCAACCTCAACTCCTTTGGTTCCATCAGATTCACCTAGTCCTCCTACTCCAAATCCCACGCCACTTTCCTTGACGTTGACCACCATCTGTCCAATGGCCAGCTTCACACGTCCGTCCACATCAAACCCACCAACAAGCAACAGTACCTTCATTATGACAGCTGCCACCCATTCCACATCAAACGGTCCCTTCCCTACAGCCTAGGTCTTCGTTGCAAACGAATCTGCTCCAGTCTGGAATCCCTGAACCATTACACCAACAACCTGACAACAGCCTTCGCATCTCGCAACTACCCTCCCAACCTGGTACAGAAGCAAAAAACCAGAGCCACTACCTCATCCCCTCGAACCCAGAATCCCCCACAGAAGAACCACAAAAGTGCCCCACTTGTGACAGGATACTTTCCGGGATTGGACCAGACTCTGAATGTGGCTCTCCAGCAGGGATACAACTTCCTCAAATCCTGCCCTGAAATAAGATCCATCCTTCATGAAATCCTCCCCACTCCACCAAGAGTGTCTTTCCGCCGTCCACCTAACCTTCGTAACCTGTTAGTTCATCCCTATGAAATCCCCAAACCACCTTCCCTACCCTCTGGCTCCCATCCTTGTAACTGCCCCCGGTGTAAAACCTGTCCCATGCACCCTCCCACCACCACCTACTCCAGTCCTGTAACCCGGAAGGTGTACACGATCAAAGGCAGAGCCACATGTGAAAGCACCCATGTGATTTACCAACTGACCTGCCTACACTGTGATGCATTCTATGTGGGAATGACCAGCAACAAACTGTCCATTCGCATGAATGGACACAGGCAGACAGTGTTTGTTAGTAATGAGGATCACCCTGTGGCTAAACATGCCTTGGTGCACGGCCAGCATATCTTGGCACAGTGTTACACCGTCCGGGTTATCTGGATACTTCCCACCAACACCAACCTATCCAAACTCCGGAGATGGGAACTTGCTCTTCAATATATCCTCTCTTCCCGTTACCCACCAGGCCTCAATCTCCGCTAATTTCAAGTTGCCGCCACTCATACCTCACCTGTCATTCAACATCATCTTTGCCTCTTCACTTCCGCCTCGACTGACATCTTTGCCCAAACTCTTTGTCTTTAAATATGTCTGCTTGTGTCTGTATATGTGTGGATGGATATGTGTGTGTGTGCGAGTGTATACCCGTCCTTTTTTCCCCCTAAGGTAAGTCTTTCCGCTCCCGGGATTGGAATGACTCCTTACCCTCTCCCTTAAAACCCACATCCTCTTGTCTTTCCCTCTCCTTCCCTCTTTCCTGATGAGGCAACAGTTTGTTGCGAAAGCTTGAATTTTGTGTGTGTGTTTGTGTTTGTTTGTGTGTCTATCGACCTGCCAGCGCTTTCGTTCGGACATTCCTCTCCCTCCCTCTTTCCTGATGAGGCAACAGTTTGTTGTGAAAACTTGAATTTTGTGTGTATGTTTGTATTTGTTTGTGTGTCTATCGACGTGCCAGCACTTTCGTTTGGTAGGTTATATATAACAGAGGGAAACATTCCACGTGGAAACAATATATCTAAAAAGAAAGATGATGAGACTTACCAAACAAAAGCGCTGGCAGGTCGATAGACACACAAACAAACACAAATATACACACAAAATTCAAGCTTTCGCAACAAACTGTTGCATCATCAGGAAAGAGGGAAGGAGAGGGAAAGACGAAAGGATGTGGGTTTTAAGGGAGAGGGTAAGGAGTCATTCCAATCCCGGGAGCGGAAAGACTTACCTTAGGGGGGAAAAAAGGACAGGTATACACTCGCACACACACACATATCCATCCACACATACAGACACAAGCAGACATATTGTGTCTGTATGTGTGGATGGATATGTGTGTGTGTGCGAGTGTATACCTGTCCTTTTTTCCCCCTAAGGTAAGTCTTTCCGCTCCTGGGATTGGAATGACTCCTTACCCTCTCCCTTAAAACCCACATCCTTTCGTCTTTCCCTCTCCTTCCCTCTTTCCTGATGAGGCAACAGTTTGTTGCGAAAGCTTGAATTTTGTGTGTATATTTGTGTTTGTTTGTGTGTCTATCGACCTGCCAGCGCTTTTGTTTGGTAAGTCTCATCATCTTTCTTTATATATATATATATATATATATATATATATATATATATATATATATATATATATATATATATATATATATATATATATATATAACAGAGGGAAACATTCATATATATATATATATATATATATATATATATATATATATATATATATATATATATATATATAAAGAAAGATGATGATAACAGAGGGAAACATTCCTATATATATATATATATATATATATATATATATATATATATATATATATATATATATAACTTACCAAACGAAAGCGCTGGCAGGTAGATAGATACACAAACAAATATAAACATACACACAAAATTCAAGCTTTCGCAACCAATGGTTGCTTCATCAGGAGAGAGGGAAGGACAGGGAAAGACGGAAGGCAAAGAGTCTAACTCTTTGCCTTTACAAATGTCTGCTTGTGTCTGTGTATGTGCGGATGGATATGTGTGTGTGTGTGCGAGTGTATACCTGTCCTTTTTTCCCCCTAAGGTAAGTCTTTCCGCTCCCGGGATTGGAGTGACTCCTTACCCACTCCCTTAAAACCCACATCCTTTCGTCTTTCCCTCTCCTTCCCTCTTTCCTGATGAAGCAACCATTGGTTGCGAAAGCTTGAATTTTGTGTGTATGTTTGTGTTTGTTTGTGTATCTATCAACCTGCCAGCACTTTCGCTTGGTAAGTCACATCATCTTTGTTTTTAGATATAAAGCGCTGGCAGGTCGATAGACACGCAAACAAACACAAACATACACACAAAATTCAAGCTTTCGGCCTCATCAGGAAAGAGGGAAGGAGTCATTTGAGCATTGATTCCTGCTACATCCATTAGAGCAAAGAATAGAACCTGTGTGATGGAATATGTACCTTCCAGTTGCTCAACTATGTCGACTCCTCCATTTGTTATATTGTAATCCAAAATGATGTCTGGTTTACCTGTAACTTTGACAATGGTTCGAAAATCGTGCATAGTCGCAAGTAGTATAAATGCCTTGTTTTGTTTTGGCGCATACAAAACTAGCATCATTTCATTCTTAAAACCAAATAAAGAGGAGGGGATAGCCCTACATTTCCCAGGTAAAAATTCTTGTGAGATCTCACGTTTGTTTTCTCTCGATGTGGCAATGCATGTTAGTCTCTTTTTCAAAAGGGAGTTAGCTATGAAATAGCTAGTGTACCAATTATCCATTGTACTGTTTCTTCCTGAGCCTTCAGTGTGGGTAACTAGCCTTCCTACAGTATCACAGGGAGAATTACAAACATTGTATGGTCCTTTAGCCTGTTTTCCACAATGTACTTCAACATTACTAGTGAAGAATGTTTTAGCATCTGCAAAAACAAAAATCTTTATCCCGTACTTTGCTGGTTTGTTTGGGATATACTGAACAAAAGAACAGCAACCACGGAAAGCTTGCAACTTTTTGTCTACTGCCACAAATTGTCTTACACTATAAGCGTTCTTCGTACCACAAAGGCGTCCAATATTTGCCTTATGCAGCATGTATATCAGTTACTCCTCGTTCTTACCTTGTACCCTTGTCATCAAAACAGATACATCATAAAAGGAACAGAAATCTTCTGTAGCTCATCACAGCTCTTGTAATCTCCATACCACTACTATCTGGTGTCCACAGTTCAGTGACATTTGTGTGGTTTGTTTTCTTAGTCTCGGTGAGATACAGCAATCCCAACAATGCCATTATTTCACACCTTGTGGTTTCCTTAGCATCCCTTTCCCTGGAATATTGTAAAAATTCTTTCTTAGATTGAGTGTATATGTTTGTGCATTGTACAGTTTCATCAATCATTTCCATGCTAAGTATTGTCCATAAAGCCTCTCTTTCACATGTAACCCCTCTGGCAACACGTGTAGTCCCAGTTACACATTTTGTCCCTCCCAATAAAAATTCCACCAGTGGAGAGTGTCTCTTCACAGTCATCATCTGATTGTGGACTTGATCAGAATCTGAATCATGGTCACTTTGTGTGATAAATTTCTCTTCTTCAGAGTGGTCATCATTTTTGTTACCTGGTACAGAGTTGAACTCCAGGTCCTCGTTGAGTAACTAATCAAACTCGTTGTCTGTCAACTTTGATCTCGCCCTGCCCAGTGATATATCCACATGTTATGTGTTATCTTTTGATTTGTTTAAAAAGGAATGAAATAAAAGTGAAGGAAAAATTACTTACATGTCTGGGGGCATGGCGTGCTTTTTACACTGAGATGACACACTCGCAGTTTATTTTGACTCGCTTGAGCCTGTGACAGCACAACTTCTCACTATGCTAGCTGAAACAATAGTGCAGGGATAGGTAAGGCACTATGCTAGCTGAAACAATAGTGCAGGAATAGGTAAGGGCTTGCTATTGTAAAACAACAATGGGACTGTGCACAACAATGTTATTTGCGATTGACACACTTTATACACAGGCATGCCCACACAAGGGTTAAAGATCACTTTCTTAAATGGGTGTTGCTAGTGTGTATTTCAGTGTTTCAGGAAATACACTACAACTCATCAACTAGTTACAAAGTTAACTCAAGATAGTGCTACCTAGTCTGCACAAGATTTTATTACTTTAGCTGAAATACCATCAGGGACAGAAGAGTTATTATTTGTAAGTACATAATGTTTTTTATGATCCCTCTAACAGACGATTTGGTAAAGCTGATGTCTGATGGTGGAGTAAGCTATGTCTGTCTAAGTAAATATAATGGGTCTGCCTTTGAGAGATCATTTTTTGTCCCTGCATCTATAGTTACTATAGGAAAGAATTAATTGAATTTAGTGATCAATGATTTGAATTTAATATCATTTGCCTCTTTGGGCTGTCATTAGAGAAATAAATACTATTTGTCTAGTTGAGTTTATTTGTTTCATGCTAATAATGCTCAAAATTGCCCTTGGAATTTGGTATTTTTTTGTGCATAGTACACGGTTTTCGCAGTTTCTTTTTCTCCGTTACACAGCTACACTGCAATTTTAAGTCTTCATCTAGTTACCTGCTTTAAATGTTAGCCGCCCGTTCATTCAGTTGCTCCTGTAGTTGCCCATGACCCATTGCACAGAGAAACCCAGATTCATAGAGTAACAACAATGAAGGAAAAGACAGACTGCTACTTACCATAAAGAAGGCTCATCAGCTTGCAGTCAGGCACAATTAAAAGGTACTCACTTATAGGTTTTGGCCACTACCTTCATCAGTAAAACACACACACACACACACACACACACACACACACACACACACACACACACACACACACACACACACACAAAAAATATTGACTGCTATGTTAAAAATTCTTTAGTGCACAGCTATGAAACTAGAAACCAATACAATCTGCATCTAGAGAGGAAAAATAAAGTTAAAACTCAGCGGAGCTTGTTGTACAATGCCATTAAATTATATAATAAATTACCCCAAAATATAAAAGATATTGATAAATTGAACAGTTCAAAACAAAACTAAAAAATTTTTTATTAAATAAAAGTTATTACGCAGTAACAACCTACCCCCATGAACCATGGACCTTGCCGTTGGTGGGGAGGCTTACGGAGGGGTATCTGTTGAGAGGCCAGACAAACGTGTGGTCCCTGAAGAGGGGCAGCAGCCTTTCCAGTAGTTGCAGTTGACTGATCTGGCCTTGCAACACTAACCAAAACGGCCTTACTGTGCTGGTACTGCAAACGGCTGAAAGCAAGGGGAATCTACAGCCATAATTTTTCCCGAGGGCATGTAGCTTTACTGTATGGTTAAATGATGATGGCATCCTCTTGGATAAAATATTCCGAAGGTAAAATAGTCCCCCATTCGGATCTCCGGGCGGGGACTACTCAGGAGGACATCGTTATCAGGAGAAAGAAAACTGGCGTTCTACGGATCGGAGCGTGGAATGTCGGATCCCTTAATCAGGCAGGTAGGTTAGAAAATTTAAAAAGGGAAATGGATAGGTTGAAGTTAGATATAGTGGGAATTAGTGAAGTTTGATGGCAGGAGGAACAAGACTTTTGTTCAGGTGCATACAGGGTTCTAAATACAAAATCAGATAGGGGTAATGCAGGAGTACGTTTAATAATGAATAAAAAAATAGGAGTGCGGGTAAGATACTACCAACAGCATAGTGAACGCATTATTGTGGCCAAGATAGACACGAAGCCCACGCCTACTACAATAGTACAAGTTTATATGCCAACTAGCTCTGCAGATGATGAAGAAATTGATGAAATTATGATGAGATAAAAGAAATTATTCAGGTAGTGAAGAGAGATGAAAATTTAATAGTCATGGGTGACTGGAATTCGAGAGTAGGAAAAGGGAGAGAAGGAAACATAGTGGGTGAATATGGATTGGGGGAGAGAAATGAAAGAGGAAGCCGTCTGGTAGAATTTTGCACAGAGCGTAACTTAATCATAGCTAACACTTGGTTCAAGAATCATGAAAGAAGGTTGTATACATGCAAGAATTCTGGAGATACTAGAAGGTACCAGATAGATTATATAATGGTAAGACAGAGATTTAGGAACCAGGTTTTAAATTGTAAGACATTTCCAGGGGCAGATGTGGACTCTGACCACAATCTATTGGTTATGAACTGTAGATTAAAACTGAAGAAACTGCAAAAAGGTGGGAATTTAAGGAGATGGGACCTGGATAAACTGAAAGAACCAGAGGTTGTAGAGAGTTTCAGGGAGAGCATAAGGGAACAATTGACAGGAATGGGGGAAAGAAATACAGTACAAGAAGAATGGGTAGCTCTGAGGGATGAAGTAGTGAAGGCAGCAGAGGATCAAGTAGGTAAAAAGACGAGGGCTAGTAGAAATCCTTGGGTAACAGAAGAAATATTGAATTTAATTGATGGAAGGAGAAAATATAAAAACGCAGTAAATGAAGCTGGCAAAAGGGAATACAAACTTCTCAAAAATGAGATCGACAGGAAGTGCAAAATGGCTAAGCAGGGTTGGCTAGAGGACAAATGTAAGGATGTAGAGGCTTATCTCACTACAGGTAAGATACATACTTCCTACAGGAAAATTAAAGAGACCTTTGGAGAAAAGAGAGCCACTTATATGAATATCAAGAGCTCAGATGGAAACCCAGTTCTAAGCAAAGAAGGGAAAGCAGAAAGGTGGAAGGAGTATATAGAGGGTCTATACAAGGGCGATGTACTTGAGGACAATATTATGGAAAGCACTGAAAGACCTGAGTCGAAACAAGGCCCCGGAAGTAGACAACATTCCATTGGAACTACTGACGGCCTTGGGAGAGCCAGTCCTGACAAAACTCTACCATCTGGTGAGCAAGATGTATGAGACAGGCAAAATGCCCTCAGACTTCAAGAAGAATATAATAATTCCAATCCCAAAGAAAGCAGGTGTTGACAGATGTGAAAATTACCGAAATATCAGTTTAATAAGTCACAGATGCAAAATACTAACACGAATTCTTTAAAGACAAATGGAAAAACTGGTAGAAGCTGACCTCGGCGAAGATCAGTTTGGCTTCCACAGAAATGTTGGAACACGTGAGGCAATACTGACCCTATGACTTATCTTAGAAAATTGATTAAGGAAAGGCAAACCTACATTTCTTGCTTTTGTGGACTTAGAGAAAGCTTTTGACAATGTTGACCGGAATACTCTCTTTCAAATTCTAAAGGTGGCAGGGGTAAAATACAGGGAGCGAAAGGCTATTTACAATTTGTACAGAAACCAGATGGCAGTTATAACAGTCGAGGGACATGAAAGGGAAGCAGTGGTTGGGAAGGGAGTGAGGCAGGGTTGTAGCCTGTCCCCGATGTTATTCAATCTGTATATTGAGCAAGCAGTAAAGGAAACAAAAGAAAAATTTGGAGTAGGTATTAAAATCCATGGAGAAGAAATAAAAACGTTGAGGTTCGCCAATGACATTGTAATTCTATCAGAGACAGCAAAGGACTTGGGAGAGCAGTTGAACAGAATGGACAGTGTCTTGAAAGGAGGATATAAGATGAACCCCAATAAAAGCAAAACGAGGATAATGGAACGTAGTCGAATTAAGTCGGGTGATGCTGAGGGAATTAGATTAGGAAATGAGACACTTAAAGTAGTAAAGGAGTTTTGCTACTTGGGGAACAAAATAACTGATGATGGTCAAAGTAGAGAGGTTATAAAATGTAGACTGGCAATGGCAAGGAAACATCGTATATAGATTTAAGTGTCAGGAAGTCATTTCTGAAAGTATTTGTATGGAGTGTAGCCATGTATGGAAGTGAAACATGGACGATAAATAGTTTGGACAAGAAGAGAATAGAAGCTTTTGAAATGTGGTACTACAGAAGAATGCTGAAGATTAGATGGGTAGATCACATAACTAATGAGGAGGTATTGAATAGAATTGGGGGGAAGAGGAGTTTGTGGCACAGCTTGACAAGAAGAAGGGACCGGTTGGTAGGACATGTTCTGAGGCATCAAGGGAAGACAAATTTAGCATTGGAGGGCAGCGTGGATGGTAAAAATCATAGAGGGAGACCAAGAGATGAATACACTAAGCAGATTCAGAAGGATGTAGGTTGCAGTAAGTACTGGGAGATGAAGAAACTTGCACAGGATAGAGTAGCATGGAGAGCTGCATCAAACCAGTCTCAGGACTGAAGACAACAACCACAACAACAATGCAGTAATGGACTACCTGAATTAAAAAATGTACTGTAATTAAAGTAGCCTGCATTGTAATACATGAGTAAATAATTATAATATGAAATCCAGAGTTGTACAGTACTATAAGAAAATTACATAAGGATATAAAACTAATGTAAGATACTTTAAAAACGTGTGTAAATATTAATTTTATGTGTATAAATTGTAGGTATATTGTATTGTATATGATTTTGCTGATGAAATCCACACAATGTAAATTGTTTCATGGATTAATAAAGGAATCAATCAATCAATCACACACACACACACACACACACACACACACAAGCAAGCACTCCTTGTGCACACACGACCACAACTTCAGCTTCTTCGGCCAGAATACAGCATCAAGTGGGATACAAGCAGGAATGTGGAGGGGGGGGATGGTAATGGGAAGTTATAGTAGTAGGGGGGGGGGGGGAGACAAACGCTGTCTGTTGAAGTGTTCAGTGACTAGACTGCCAACAGACACAGCATCAGGAAGTTGTGGGTTAGATATGTGGGGAAAAAAGGTGAAAAAAGGAAGAGGAGTGGGGAAAGATGGGTGGATGTGTTTACAGAGAACTGCAAATAAACAGGGTGGGAGATGAGAAAGGGGGAGGAGATGAGAGGACAGTGGCATGGAAACTGTTGGATGGAGGCCCTGGGGACAGTATGTTACTGTGGGTCAAGGCCAGTATAATTACAGGAATGGAGAAAGTGTGGTAAGGATAACACCAATCTGTGCAGTTAAGAAAAGCTGACTCCTTCACTACCCAAGCCATCTGGATCCTTCCTTCCACCACCAGCTTTTCTGAACTGGTCATATGGAAGTAATCCTTACAGCACATTCTCTGCTCCCATAATTATCCTGGCCTCAACCTACAGTAATATACTGTGCCCACACCATCTGCCCAACAGTTTCCATCCCCTCTATCCTCTCATCTCCTCCCCATTTTCATCTCCCACCCTGTTTGTTTGCAGCCTCCTGCCAGTGTATCTGCCTGTCTTTCTGCACTCCGCTCCCTTTGTTCTCCTTTTTTTCCCTATTTCCCTGCCCAAACCCCCTGATGATTCATCTGTTGACATTCTATTCCCTGCAGCATTTGTCTTTCTCCCCACCTGTACACTACTATCTCTACCCCTCACCTGCCCTCTTGAGACTGCTGCTTGCATCTTCCATGATGTTGCATTCCAGCCAGAGATTCTGGAGTTGGTGGTCCTGCTTGTGTGTGTGTTGATGGTGTTTGTGTGTGTCTCTCTCTCTTACTGACAAAGGCAGTGGCCGAAAGCTATATATGAGTGGCTTCTCATTGTGCCTGTCACCAACTTGATGTGTCTTCTTTATGGCAAGTAGCAATCTTTCTTTTCCTACATTGTTAATATTCCTACCTGGAGTTTCCATTGTTATATTCATAGAATAAGAATTTTTGGTGGGATAATTAAATTTATCATCTACTTTGTGTTTTTGACAAACTTTATACCATTTTTAATCGTTGCTACCTAGATCAGAAAGGTTTTCTTTCTTCATGCAAATTGACACTTTTTCTTCATGATTGGTGAGCTTTTTGCAATAAGTTTGTCAGTTTTGCTCAGATGACTTTGATCAATATGTACTATGGTGAAGTGTTGTTTTGCTCAGGTAAATTATGCTAAATAGTGTAACTAAGTCAACATTTACAGTTGTGTTAAATTTTGTATTTTCCATTGTACTTAAGCCTTACTGATGAGAATGCTTTATTGCACTTGTGATCATCATGACAGCTCACATCTATTTCATGAATAACAGCTGGATTTATGAATAAATTATCAGCTGCTGTTGCACTGTGTTCTTCTATTTGTACTGGCAATACAACTGAGAACTGGATATCACAGCAAAACTAGACATCCATAACCCAATGTGTCATCAGTCAGAACCACCAACTCTGATGTTATTTAATCCATTTTAGGGAATAAAGACAGGGTATTTATAAAATGGTTACCAGTTTCATTTGTTAAATATGAATAATGGAAAAAATGATTATGGTTTTTCAATTAGTCATTAATGATCCTTTTTTGGCTTAAATGTGTACACTTTTGTGTTTATATAGGGAATTACTTTAGCAAATAAAGAGCAGTTTTGAGTGGGGGGGGGGGGGGGGGGAGAAGAAAGAAAGACAAAAAAAGAAATAGTAACTTTCTTTAAGAAAAAGGTAGCTTTCCTGAAGAGTGTGAAATTCTCATTTGGAATAACAAAACTGTTTTCTGTATTTTCTAGTTACAAATCCCTATGAAGAAGTCATGTATGATTAACAAGACATGTATAATACTGGTATGAACAGGTAGTGTTAGGTAATGCAGTGCATAATCCAATGAAATTTTGATCATACGTTAAGAATATCTGTGAACGAAGTTTGTATCCAAATGTAAGAATGATGGAAATTCCTGGCTGCAGCAAAATAATAATGGAAATTCCTGGCTGGAGCTAAAGAATAGTGGCAGTTCCTGGCTGGAGCAATAAACATTTAAAATTTCATTTTCAGAGGAGATCTGGTCAGTGGCTGTTTAATAGGTTTACTGGTATCAGAAGAGGAGATGGCATAGGAGATCTTTCTTTCATGAGCTGGATAGGATACTGTCTCTCAATAAAGGCTCTGGTAAAGTTAATGGCATATTTCAACAACTCCTGCTTTCCACTGCAAATGCAGCATCTGTAGATGGTAAAGCTGTAAGACAGAGACTTTTTGACATGGAACACATCACAGCTGTCAAAGTGGAAGTGCTGTTGGTGATTGGTGTGTCTGATATTATGTCATGTAGAAGAAGGTGTAAGTAGATGAATGACGAACACTAACTTCACTTAATGAAGGTTTATTCAGCCCTTCATATACAAGAACACAGAGTGAACTGCCTTCAGCCAGAACACATACAGTATATATACAGCTACAGAACATTCCAGTACAATGCTTCTTGCCATTTGTAGATACTTCTTGAATGTACTTGAACCGAATATAGAAATTAAAATTTTACAGTTCAGGGGAGTTTTGAACTCACAACCCTCCCTGCAACAGTCTACTATCATCACCATTACACTACGGCTACTCAGCTTCTTCTGTGACATTGCTCACTCCTTAAGAGAACAACCTCTCAGTGTTACATTCTCCTAAACCAGTAATGAGTCATCGGTCCTGCATACTCTGACTTCCGATGACTGATGTTCGTTCTGGCAGTGATCTTCTTAGAACTTCCCTTGCCACTTCATTCTTTGTCACCTTTCCCCTTGTTGCCTGTTGCTGGAGCTTCGAATTTACCCTAGGTTTCAGGATCCTTATAGGGCTTCATTTGAAGGACATGGACCTTATCTCTGATCTTTCGTCGTCTAATGTTCGGGTCGAAATCTTCAACTTCATAATTAACATCAGACAACTGTCTTACAACCTTATAAGGTCCAAAGTTGCGCCTGAGGAGCTCCTCAGAGAGACAAACCCGCCAACCAGGAGTGAAGATCCAGACGAGGTCTCCAGGCTGGTAGACAACTGGGTGGTGGCTCGCATCATACCTTTGGCGATTGTTTTCTTGAGCTCGCAGCGTGCGGAATCGAGCTAACTGCCGAGCTTCCTCAGCTCTCGTTAACACCTGGCTGATGTAATCATCATCCACATCATCATGAAGTAACAGAAACACAGTGTGCATCGTCGTCATCGCCTCACACCCATGCACTAGGAAAAATGGCATAAATCCTGTGGTGTCTTGTTTGGCGGTGTTGTAGGCAAATTTCACGAAAGGTAGCACCTCATCCCAGTTGCTCTGCTCAACACTGAAGAACATTGATAGCACATCGGCCAAGGTCTTATTAAGGCACTCAGTAAGCCTGTTAGTTTGTGGATGGTAGGCAGTCGTCATGTGATGAGTAATGTTGCACTGACGGTTTATCTCTGTCGCAAGATTCGACTGAAAAACTTTCCCTCAATCCTTAATTAATGGCCTTGGGGCACCATGTTTTAATACAACGTCTTCCAGGATGCATTTGGCTACCTCAAATGCTTCAGTTGTTTTCATGGCTTTTGTAATGGCATAGTGTGTCAGATAATCAGTGGAAACAATAATCCATCTATTGCCACTAGCAGACATTGGAAATCATCTGAGAAGGTCAATCCCAACACGCTGGAAAGGCATTTCGGCTGGTGGAATTGGTATGAGTCGGCTAGGTGGTTGGTTGGTTTGGGGAAGGAGACCAGACAGCGAGGTCATCGGTCTCATCGGATTAGGGAAGGACGGGGAAGGAAGTCGGCCATGCCCTTTGAAAGGAACCATCCCGGCATTTGCCTGGAGCGATTTAGGGAAATCATGGAAAACCTAAATCAGGATGGCCGGATGCGGGATTGAACTGTCGTCCTCCCGAATGCGAGTCCAGTGTCTAACCACTGCGCCACCTCGCTCGGTAGTCGGCTAGGTGGTTTCTGTGGAACTGCCTTTCTCCTCTGGCACTCTTGACAGTGCGACACATAGTGACGCACACTCCTAAATAAACCTGGCCAGAAAATTCTCTTGCGGATCCTATCATATGTCTTGATAAATTCTAAATATCTGGCCTCAGGTGTGTCATGGAATTTCTGTAGAACATCTAAGGGCATGCATTTAGGAATCACTGGTAGCCACCTGTTTCCAAATGGATCAAAGTTTTTCGTGGAAAGTAATCCATTAACTATCTTAAATTGTCTTTTCACATCATCTGACCAATTTAAGGCAAGCATAATTTGAGATATCTTGCCGTCCTTCTGCTCAGCAGAGAAATTCTGGAGTGCAGCAAGACAGTCACTATCTTCATCAAAGTCTTGGTGGTCCTTCACAGGGTTTCTTGACAGACAGTCGACATCTTGGTGTTTTCTTACACTTTTGTACACTATGGTAATATCATACTCCTGAAGACATAGTGCCCACCCGGTGAGTCATCCTGTTGGATCCTTAAGACCTATCAACCAACAAAGTGAATAATGGTCTGTAACAACTGTGGAAGGCCTTCCATAGAGATACTGTCAAAATTTGCACATTGCCCAGATCACAGCAAGACATTCTGTAGTTGAGTAGTTTCTCTTGGCTTTTGTAAGTGTCCTAGAAGCATAGGCTATAACCTTCTCTTTTCCATCTGAAAACTGCACCAGAAACGCACCAATCCCATACCCACTGGCTTCTGTGTGTAGTCCTTTAGGTGCTCTCTCATCATACAGACCAAGTACAGGGTCAGTTGTCAGAGCTTTTCACAGCACATCAAAAGAATCTTGTTGAGCAGCACCCCAGATAAATTTAGCATCGGCTTTTAACAACTCTTGGACTGGCCTGGCTTTGATACAAAAGTCTTTAATAAAACGATGGTAATAAGAACATCATCCGAGGAAGCTTCTCACATCTGTAATACTTTTACAAGGTGTATACAACCTGGGACAACCAGGAGATCCGGGAAAAACCTGGGAATTTTTTCATCCAGGAGAAAAATGGGAAAAAGCCAGTAATTTTTTAGAATTCAGGGAATTTCTCATTGTTTTACTTTTCAGTTATATTTTTGTAACATTGACTGGTAAGAACCAACACTTGAACAAAGGATTGTAATGTATCTCATTACTGCAGAGTAATACTGCAGCAATAAAACATGAGAGAGAGAGAGAGAGAGAGAGAGAGAGAGAAAACGAAATAAAACTAGGCTGCCAAGGAAATGCGCCATGTACAGCAACAAAACACAGTGCTCACACAAGCGTCTGTCAACAGCAAAATGTGTCTATGGCTTTAGGAAGACTATGTAATGCTTCATAACAGTAAATTGCCTGGGATGAGCGTGACGTCACAACTAGCTTGCATTAGATTCGTTTGAGCAGTGGCTACAGAAGTGTGGCAGTTAGCTGTATAAGCAGCAGACAAATACCAACCGGAAAAAATTTTACTTGTGCACCCAAGCTATCAGATTTATGCATGTGGAACAGGTCTGGATATAGGGGGCAGGGGGCAAACCGGGGTGTCTGTCCTGGACAGCAATTTCCGGGGGGGGGGGGGGGGGGGGGAGACTTTGTTTCACAAAGTGCCTAGCATCCAGCACACATTAGTCTATCGATGATTCACATGATTTTGAAATGCATCCCCATTGAATAACAGGTAATAAAGATTACGTATTATCTTCTCGGTGTATCCAAGATAATGAAATTTTGATAGAATTTTTTTTTGCCAGAACGCTACACTGGTAAGAGCTATTTGTACAGTACCCGGCTAGCAGCTGCTAAAGTTCTATTCTGGGAGTAGCGCAGAAAACATGAACATGTAATAATGCCTAATGCCTAACCAGAGAATAAACACAGCATAACTAAAATGGTGATTGTGGCAGTGTTAGTCAAGTTAACTGGAGAATAAGTTTTAGCCCTCACAGGAATAGTTACAGAATGAGTGATGACAAGATTGTTTGTTAGAATGAGGAAGGAGAAGCAATGGGGACATCCCACAAATTATGGAAGAAAATGACGATTTCAAATTTATATAAAAATTTCGTACTACTACTTTTCGATCTCATGCTCCAGAAGCTAGAGCGTATGAATGAAATGTAAAACTATTTCCTAACATGAGAAACATTTTGCTAGTAATAGACCTAATTAGTATTTGATATTGCTACTCCATGATTATATTCTTGGTTGGTTTGAGGAAGGAGACTAGACAGCGTGGTCATCGGTCTCATTGGATTAGGGAAGGATGGGGAAGGAAGTCGGCCGTGCCCTTTCAGAGGAACCATCCCGGCATTTGCCTGGAGTGATTTAGGGAAATCACGGAAAACCTAAATCAGGATGGCCGGACGCGGGATTGAACCGTCGTCCTCCCGAATGCGAGTCCAGTGTCTAACCACTGCGCCACATGATTATATTCTGTCATGTTATAAAAAATGTTATAAAAACCCCCACAGACATGGCATGGGAGGTTTCTATGATGCTCAGCTGTTCTACAATTAACGGCTCAGTGTTTGCTAAGCAAATGTGTTTTGGAAGGATCTGTGGTTATCAGTGACAGTTATCTATCCACAATTAAGTGAATCCATTCTTAAATGATTCTTACATTCCATTACAAGATCCATGGGTTGATGCATGGCATGACACATGACAGTTACCTTTCTAGCTCTGACTGCAGGAATGATCACTTCATCCAGCACACATAGTCTCCACACTCTTGGATGCACATTGATGTTTGGAAGCCCTTCAAACTTCTTTCATGTAATTCTTTTTTGGTGCATTGTCTCGATATACTAGCACCATTTTATGAAGTCATCTGCTGTCAAAACCTCCTTCAGGAGTAGGGCTTGATACATGTCCTCAGCAACACCCTTCATGAGATGTGCAACCTTGTCTCCCTCCTTCATTCTAGGATCCACCATTTTACACAGCTTCAAGACGTCTTGAATATAGGATGCTGTCGTTTCTCCTGGATGCTGTGCCCTGTACTTTAATTTATCTTCAGCCTTGCACTTCTGTCGTTGTGTGCCACCGAAATACTTGTGCAGTTCCACCTGGAATACTTTCCAGGTTGTGAACTTCTCCTCATTGTTCTCATACCAGTGCTTGGCAGTGACCTCCAAGTAGAAAAATATGTTAGCCAAACACACAGTGTCATCCCATTTGTTAAATTTGGCTGTACACTCTTATACCTTCAGCCACTTGTTTGGATCTTGTCATCGTCACCAGAGAACCTGGAAGGATGTCTCATGTGGTGGCGCACAGTTGCTGTCATCATAACGTTCTCTTCTTCTGTCTCTGTTAGATTGCAATCTGTTGAATATGGCTATAACTCATGTTTCTCGCCACGTAAATGGCGGCTCTGTCGTGGCCTGCTGGGAGCCACTGTGTCATCGATAATGTGTGGTATCACAAGTTCCAATACCTGGTGCCTCCACCAGAATAATGTCAAGTAGAAAAAGGTGTAAGTACATGAGTGATGAACACTAACTTCACCTAACAAAGGTTTATTCAACACTTGCACATACAAGAGAGCGGAGCGAACTGCCTCCGGCCAGAACACATATAGTATATATACAGCTACAGAACATTCCAGTACAGTGATTCTTGCCATTTGTGGAAGCTTCTAGAATGTACTCAAACTGATTATAGAAATTAAAATTTTACAGTTCAGGTGAGTTTTGAACTCATGTCCCTCCATGCAACAGTCTGCTATCATAAGCACTACATTATGGCAACTGTGCTAGTCAGATTCCTCTGCGACAATATGTATACATGTATTTATGGAGCCACTGTGAGTGAGATGGGGATCAACATCTAGGAAGATTACTTACTGAGTTGAGAGGGAGAAGTTGAAGCAGACTTGTGAATTGTGTTGAAGTTATGGAGGAAAGATCAAAGGTTTCTCTGCCATGAGCCCAGTTCAGGTGAGTTTTGAACTCATGTCCCTCCATGCAACAGTCTGCTATCATAAGCACTACATTATGGCAACTGTGCTAGACAGATTCCTCTGCGACAATGTGTATACATGTATTTATGGAGCCACTGTGAGTGAGATGGGGATCAACATCTAGGAAGATTACTTACTGAGTTGAGAGGGAGAAGTTGAAGCAGACTTGTGAATTGGTGTTGAAGTTATGGAGGAAAGATCAAAGGTTTCTCTGCCATGAGCCCAGCTCATGAAAATGTCATCAATGAATCTGAACAAGACAATGGGCTTTAGGTGTTGCTTGGATAGGAAGGACTCCTTTGGATGGCCCATAAATAAGTGGGCATATGGTAGTGCCATGCAAGTACCCATGGCAGTACAATAAATTTATATACTGACTTGGCTTTTGAAAGTGAAATATTTGTGAATCAGGATGTGGTTTGCTAGGAGTATTAGGAAAGAGGTAGTGGTTCAGTATCAAGAGGATGTCAGGTACGGGTGTGTTTCATGAATGCAAGGTGATGGGCATGGGGAATGTTGGTGTCTAAGGATGTTGTGTCCACAGTGACCAACAAGGAGCCTGGTAGTAATGGGACAGGAGCTGTAGAAAGGCAGGGAAAGAAGTGAACAGTGTCTTGAATGTAGGATGGGAGGTTATGGAGAACGGATTAGAGGCATTGGTCAACAAAGGCAGATGTTTGTTCTTTGGGAGCATTGTACCCAGCCACAATGGGACAACCAATAGGGAGACCTGTGGGGTTGCACACCTGCAGTTTGGGAAGTAGGTAGAATAGGTAGAAGGTAGGAGTGTACAGGGGGGTTTCTAGTGTGATGAGGGAGATGGATTCAGGAATCAGGTTTTGGGATGGACTTAAGGCATTGAGGAGATCCTGGAGTTCATGTTGAACTTCTGGGGTGGAATCATTGTCATAAGGTTTCTAAGCGGAGGTGTTGGAAAGTTGACAGAGACCCTCAGCCACATTGTCACTACGATTCGTGAGCATTGTGGCGAAGCCTTTCTCTGCAGCAAGGTGGTGTAATATAATGTGGCAAAAATGATTTTGTGTGGTGAAGTTTGGGATGTGTATTGTTGCTTAACACAAGACAAACAGAATACCATGTCACATTACGGATATCCTCCACCAAATAAATAATAAGTATCTTGTGCAGTCTGTGGTGCTGCTTCTTAATGCTGCCATAGGTTCATCTTCATGTTACTGCATTGCCATTTTGGAATCATGAAATGGTTACAAAAATTCCAGTATTACTTGTTCATAAACAGTTTCATTTTCCACACTAGATGTTCAGCGGCAAACTACATGTGTAAAATTGACTTAACACTGTCTCATGACTGATGTAAGACTGACTTCAGACTAACTTAGACTGACTAAGACTGGCCTCAAAACTGAGAAACTATGCTGGTATACAAATCACCTACATTTAGATGATTTTAAACAATCACACACTGTTACACATTAAATCTGCATATTTAACAATTAAGACTTTTACATACATATACCCAAATTACATAGAAATTTACATAAAATAAACATGAATAATTTTGTACAAAGACAGGAAAGAATCTATAAATTACTTGTTTTGTCATTGCAACAATATATTTTTATAATAAAGGGAAACATTCCACGTAGGAAAAATATATCTAAAAACAAAGATGATGTGATTTACCAAATGAAAGTGCTGACAGGTCGATAGGCACACAAACAAACACAAACATACACACAAAATTCAAGCTTTCACAACCAATGGTTGCTTCATCAGGAAAGAGGGAAGGAGAGGGAAAGACGAAAGGATGTGGGTTTTAAGGGAGAGGGTAAGGAGTCATTCCAATCCCAGGAGCGGAAAGACTTACCTTGGGGGGAAAAAGATACAGGTACACACACACACACACACACACACACACACACACACATCCGTCCGCACATACACAGACACAAGCAGACATTTGTAAAGGCAAAGAGTTTGAGCAGAGATGTCAGTCGTGGCGGAAGTACAGAGACAAAGATGTTGAAAGACAGGTGAGGTATGAGTGGCGGCAACTTGAAATTAGCGAAGGTTGACGCCTGGCGGATAACGAGAGGAGAGGATATACTGAAGGGCAAGTTCCCATTTCCGGAGTTCTGACAGGTTGGTGTTAGTGGGAAGTATCCAGATTACCCGGATGGTGTAACACTGTGCCAAGATGTGCTGGCTGTGCACCAAGGCATGTTTAGCCACAGGGTGATCCTCATTACCAACAAACACTGTCTGCCTGTGTCCATTCATGTGAATGGACAGTTTGTTGCTGGTCATTCCCACATAGAAAGCTTCACAGTGTAGGCAGGTCAGTTGGTAAATCGCGTGGGTGCTTTCACACGTGGCTCTGCCTTTGATTGTGTACACCTTCCGGGTTACAGGACTGGAGTAGGTGGTGGTGGGAGGGTGCATGGGACAGGTTTTACACCGGGGGCGGTTACAAGGATAGGAGCCAGAGGGCAGGGAAGGTGGTTTGGGGATTTCATAGGGATGAACTAACAGGTTATGAAGGTTTGGTGGATGGCGGAAAGACACTCTTGGTGGAGTGGGGAGGATTTCATGAAGGATGGATCTCATTTCAGGGCAGGATTTGAGGAAGTCGTATCCCTGCTGGAGAGCCACATTCAGAGTCTGATCCAGTCCCGGAAAGTATCCTGTCACAAGTGGGGCACTTTTGTGGTTCTTCTGTGGGAGGTTCTGGGTTTGAGGGAATGAGGAATTGGCTTTGGTTATTTGCTTCTGTACCAGGTTGGGAGGGTAGTTGCGGGATGCGAAAGCTGTTTTCAGGTTGTTGGTGTAAAGGTTAAGGGATTCCGGACTGGAGCAGATTCGTTTGCCACGAAGACCTAGGCTGTAGGGAAGGGACTGTTTGATGTGGAATGGGTGGCAGCTGTCATAATGGAGGTACTGTTGCTTGTTGGTGGGTTTGATGTGGTCGGACATGTGAAGCTGGCCATTGGACAGATGGAGGTCAATGTCAAGGAAAGTGGCATGGGATTTGGAGTAGGACCAGGTGAATCTGATGGAACCAAAGGAGTTTAGGTTGGAGAGGAAATTCTGGAGTTCTTCTTCACTGTGAGTCCTGATCATGAAGATGTCGTCAATAAATCTGTACAACACTTTGGGTTTGCAGGCCTGGGTAACCAAGAAGGCTTTCTCTATGCGACCCTTATCCAATCTGTTACCCCCGGAAACCATCCTCCTAACCATTGATGCCACTTCCTTATGCACAAATATTCCGCACATCCAGGGCCTCGCTGCAATCGAGCACTTCCTTTCATGCTGATCAGCTGCCACACTACCTAAAACCTCTTTCCTCATTACCTTATCCAGCTTCATCCTGACCCACAACTTCTTCACTTTTGAAGGCCAGACATAACAACATTTAAAGGGAACAGCTATGGGTACCAGGATGGCCCTCCCGTACGCCAACCTATTCATGGGTCACTTAGAGGAAGCCTTCTTGGTTACCCAGGTCTGCAAACCCAAAGTTTGGTACAATTTTATTGATGACATCTCCATGACCTGGACTCACAGTGAAGAAGAACTCCAGAATTTCCTCTCCAGCCTAAACTCCTTTGGTTCCATCTGATTCACCTGGTCCTACTCCAAATCCCATGCCACTTTCCTTGACATTGACCTCCATATGTCCAATGGCCAGCTTCACACGTCCGTCCACATCAAACCCACCAACAAGCAACAGTACCTGCATTATGACAGCTGCCACCCATACCACATCAAACGGTCCCTTCCCTACAGCCTAGGTCTTCGTGGCAAACGAATCTGCTCCAGTCCGGAATCCCTGAACCATTACACCAACAACCTGAAAACAACTTTCGCCTCCCGCAACTACCCTCCCGACCTGGTACAGAAGCAAATAACCAGAGCCACTTCCTCATCCCCTCAAACCCAGAACCTCCCACAGAAGAACCACAAAAGTGCCCCACTTGTGACAGGATACTTTCCGGGACTGGATCAGACTCTGAATGTGGCTCTCCAGCAGGGATACGACTTCCTCAAATCCTGCCCTGAAATGAGATCCATCCTTCATGAAATCCTTCCCACTCCACCAAGAGTGTCTTTCCGCCGTCCACCAAACCTTCGTAACCTGTTAGTTCATCCCTATGAAATCCCCAAACCACCTTCCCTGCCCTCTGGCTCCTATCCTTGTAACCGCCCCCGGTGTAAAACCTGTCCCATGCACCCTCCCACCACCACCTACTCCAGTCCTGTAACCCGGAAGGTGTACACAATCAAAGGCAGAGCCACGTGTGAAAGCACCCACGTGATTTACCAACTGACCTGCCTACACTGTGAAGCTTTCTATGTGGGAATGACCAGCAACAAACTGTCCATTCACATGAATGGACACAGGCAGACAGTGTTTGTTGGTAATGAGGATCACCCTGTGGCTAAACATGCCTTGGTGCACGGCCAGCACATCTTGGCACAGTGTTACACCATCCGGGTTATTTGGATACTTCCCACTAACACCAACCTATCAGAACTCTGGAGATGGGAACTTGCCCTTCAGTATATCCTCTCCTCTCATTATCCACCAGGCCTCAACCTCTGCTAATTTCAAGTTGCCGCCACTCATACCTCACCTGTCTTTCAACAACATCTTTGCCTCTGTACTTCCGCCTCGACTGACATCTCTGCCCAAACTCTTTGCCTTTACAAATGTCTGCTTGTGTCTGTGTATGTGCGGATGGATATGTGTGTGTGTGTGTGTGTGTGTGTGCAAGTGTATACCTGTCCTTTTTTCCCCATAAGGTAAGTCTTTCCGCTCCCGGGATTGGAATGACTCCTTACCCTCTCCCTTAAAACCCACATCCTTTCGTCTTTCCCTCTCCTTCCCTCTTTCCTGATGAAGCAACCGTTGGTTGCAAAAGCTTGAATTTTGTGTGTATGTTTGTGTTTGTTTGTGTGTCTATCGACCTGCCAGCACTTTCGTTTGGTAAGTCACATCATCTTTGTTTTTAGATACAACAATATATTTTGTTAATTTTCATATATTGTTTTACTTACTTAAAGGATAATCTCCCAATCATTTTCAGGTGAACAGAGGAATTAGTTTTATTGAATGAAAGGCCTAGATTCAACTAATTAAATATTCATCATCATCATCATCATCATTTAAGACTGATTATGCCTTTAGCGTTCAGTCTGGAGCATAGTCCCCCTTATAAAATTCCTCCATGATTCCCTATTCAGTGCTAACATTGCTGCCTCTTCTGATGTTAAGCCTATTACTTCAAAATCATTCTTAACCGAACCCAGGTACCTTCTCCTTGGTCTGCCCCGACTCCTCCTACCCTCTACTGCTGAGTCTCTTGGGTAACCTTGCTGCTCCAATGCGTGTAACCTGCCCCCACCATCTAAGCCTGTTCGCCCTGACTGCTACATCTATAGAGTTCAATCCCAGTTTTTCTTTGATTTCCTCATTGTGGACACCCTCCTACCATTGTTCCCATCTACTAGTACCTGCAATCATCCTAGCTACTTTCATATCCGTAACCTCAACCTTCTTGATAAGGTAACCTGAATCCACCCAGCTTTCGCTCCCATACAACAAAGTTGGTCGAAAGATTGAACGGTGCACAGATAACTTAGTCTTGGTACTGACTTCCTTCTTGCAGAAGAGAGTAGATCATAGCTGAGCACTCACTGCATTAGCTTTGCTACACCTCGCTTCCAGTTCTTTCACTATGTTGCCATCCTGTGAGAATATGCATCCTAAGTACTTGAAACTGTCTACCTGTTCTAACTTTGTTCCTCCTATTTGGCACTCAATCTGTTTATCTCTCTTTCCCACTGCCATTACTTTCGTTTTGGAGATGTTAATCTTTATACCATAGTTCTTACATTTCTGATCTAGCTCTGAAATATTACTTTGCAAACTTTCAATCAAATCTGCCATCACAACTAAGTCATCCGCATATGCGAGATTGCTTATTTTGTGTTCACATATCTTAATCTCACCCAGCCAGTTTATTGTTTTCAACATACGATCCATAAATAATATGAACAACAGTGGAGACAGGTTGCAGCCTTGTCTTACCCCTGAAACTACTCTGAACCATGAACTCAATTTACTGTCAACTCTAACTGCTGCCTGACGATCTATGTAAAGACCTTTAATTGCTTGCAAAAGTTTGCCTCCTATTCCATAATCTCATAGAACAGACAATAACTTCCTTCTAGGAACCTGGTCATATGCCTTTTCTAGATCTATAAAGCATAGATACAATTCCCTGTTTCACTCGTAACACTTCTCCATTATTTGCCGTAAGCTAAAGATCTGATCCTGACAACCTCTAAGAGGCCTAAACCCACACTGATTTTCAACCAATTTGTCCTCAACTAATACTCGCACTTTCCTTTCGACAATACCTGAGAAGATTTTACCCACAACGCTGATTAAAGAGATACCTCTGTAGTTGTTACAATCTTTTCTGTTTCCATGTTTAAAGATTGGTGTGATTACTGCTTTCGTCCAGTCTGATGGAACCTGTCCTGACTCCCATGCCATTTCAATTATCCTGTGTAGCCATTTAAGACCTGACATTCCACTGTATGAGTAAAACTTTACATTTCTATATATTAGTAATTACAATTCCATTAACTAACACCAATAAAATACATGAGTATTCTTAATTCTGAGAGAAAAATTATCATGTCATACTTCTATTAGAGATACAATTTGTTTTTAGTTTGAATAAATGAAAACAGCTGTCTCTTGATGACTAGAAATATTGGAACTTTAATTGTTAATTACTCCATAATTACAATAGCAAAATTATTCCTACCATGTGCCTGAAGTTTGTATTATGTACAAATTGTGATGGTACATCAGGTTTTCATCCAACTTGTTTCCTTCCTTCTGCATATTGGTGAGGCCCAATGGAAACAATGTCAAAACAATAGCTTAAATTAGAGCAAATGACTAATTTGCTGCAAAAGAAAATCTTCAGTGTATTTGAATCCAGATAACCAGAAAAGACAAAATCAAAGCAGCAGTTTAAATTGGTGTAAATTACTGATATTACAGAAATGCCCTCTTTGGGAGAGTGGGGATGAGACTGGAAAATGGATACAGGGTCCCAAAAGGGTTGTGGTTTTTGGTTTTACAGCGGGAAAGTCTGGATTGGTTTTTCAGACTATGGAAAGCTGTGAGTTACATAGGGATGGTGTTGCACTCACTGACAAGGGGTTTAGGAAAAGAAGACAAGGCCATATTAGAAGTGCGGAATTCCTGAGAGATGGAAGGGGAGAAGGGGCATAATTGGAGGGATGTTGTAACTGTTTTAAACAATCTTCTATGTGGGGTTTTGGTTGGATGTTATTAGTGAAGTGCATGGCAAAGAAATGTTTCCACTGCAAAAGAATGAGTAAAGGAAAATAGGTCCTTTACTAGTCCATCAAGGCTGAACTTAGGTTTTGAGCTGAAAGTGAGGTCTTTAGGAAGTACTGAGATATCTTCAGGGGTCAGAGTTTTGGTGGAAAGTTTGACAATAGCATTATGGGAAGGACGTTCAAGAGCAGCATGTTTCATGGAGGATGGAGGAAGTTTCTGGGGATGTGAAAGATGGGTAAAGTCAGCAAGGTGTGATTGGGGAGCTCTTAGGGGTTGATTTTGGGCAGGGGATGGATCAGAGTGATCATAAGACAGCAGTAGCTGGACAGCTTCCTCAGATAGTACTGACAATGTTGTTTCAATTGTTGAAGTACAAAAGTTTCTATTTCAGTTATAGCATTCAGAAACTTGTGATCTCAGAGTAAAAGGATTTTGTGAGAGGAGTAGAGACTGTCATGTATGGTTTGAGGTTGGAATATATTATTATAAAGGATCATATTGGTGAAGGTGAGTGACTGATGGAACTGGAAAAGGTGAAGGTTGTTGCAGCTGGATAGATGACAGCCTGAAATGCCAATTTCAGTGGTAAACCCATTAGGTGGTAGCCCATGTGCCATACAGGATTTCAGAAAGAGGATGTGTGATTGGAGTTTTGGTACAGCAAAGGGGAGTTTTTGGAATTGGTGGAGTAGAAGAAACAGAGATTCATGGTTCGATGGTAAAGAGACAAAAGGAATGATAGAAAAATGTTAAATAAGGTTAAGAATAAGTATGTGAAAACTTGTGATTGAAGTGTTATAACAGAAATAAATGGTAGGTACTATTAGAAAGTTATGTAGGAAGTTAGAAGAAAGGTCAGAAAATGTTTATAGAAGCAGGATGTTGTAGGTGTACTTGTAAACAGACATGTTTCATTGCAAATTGATATGTGTAACAGTAAGTAGTGTTCAGACTGTTTTGGATGACACAGGTACTTAAATTGACAGGATCTAAGCAAACTAACCAAATGCTGGACTTTGTTGCCAAATGTTTGTTTTGAAGTTTAATTCACTGATAGGAGAGTGGAAAATGCAGTCAATCTACAAAGCAGATCCCTTACAAAAACTTGTTTGACCAATCTTAAAATACTGCTCAAGTGTGTAGGACTCATACCAGATAGGACTAACAGGGTATTTTGAATTTATATAAAATAGGGCAAAACAAATGCTCTCGTGTTTGTTTGAGTTGTGACAGTGAGTCACTAAACCACTGAAAATCTGAAGTGATACATGCTTGAAGACAGCCTACTGCAAAGGTGCACTTACATAGTTTATAGAACCCAGACATTTTTTCCCATGCTCTGTAGATAAATAGACTGGGAAGGCATCCTCACATGTGGTATAATAGGAAATACCTGTTCCCACACACTTTACAGTTGTTTGTGCAGTATTGATGTGTACATGCATAGGTGCATTTTTATAACCATTCTTGCCAAAATTTAATTTAGGGAGTCCACTTCATTTGTACTAGTTATTTTAAAATCGCATCTTCAGGTTATGGAATTATTGTATCTGGTAACATATAACATGCAATCAGACCAGTCAGTGCAAGAACTCCAACACAGCATGTTGGCAGAAACTGTCTGCCACCATGCAGCCACATGGTAGGAATGCCAACTTGCTTTCAACCTTAACAGCCTTTCTCTGCATTCACATTTCTCCTCGTTTTGAGCCTATAAGCCTCCAGATGTAATATTTAATATGCATTTCTCAACAGTGCCCCTCTCATTACATATATACTTTTGTTGCTTGTATTGTTGCCATATTTGTAATTAGTCATTGAACATAGTTCTCTGACCATGTTGTCGTGATTAATCATAGTCAATAGAATGTAAAAGCTATCGTTTCATTCCAAGACTGTATTTTGTTTCAGACTCTGTGCAGAATCTTACTGTGTCAGATGTGACATCATCATCTTTTATTGTTTCTTGGGAGCCACCAGTCTATGGGACTGAATCTTTTATTGAAAGATATGTAGTTTACATAAATTGTTCAAATGAAACCTCAGAAGATTCTTGTGAGATGGACTGTTCACTAATTATAGACAGTGTAGATGCAGATCAGACTGTTTATATCTTCCAAAATGCTACACCTTTCACCACATATGAGGTGACAGTCCAACCAGAATCTAATTTAGGAAGTTGGTTGCCAGCTACTACAAGGCTACGTACTGATGAAGACTGTAAGTATATATCACAAATATGGAACATTTTCCTTTTTGTCACAATAAGGTTTGGAGAATTTTTAAACATAATTTTTGAATTTGTTATAAAATAAATATAATAGTGTGGACCATGTGCAAGAAAGAACAGTTAATCAGCACATTCCCTTAAAATGTAAGGCTCATATACAAAAAGGATGAACATGAATTATCAACACAGGAAAATGGCAGAGCAAATAGAATATCAGGAGAAATGCTGCATCTTTGAGAATATCAGCCAGAAATCACTGAAATTGAACTTCTAGATGGATACAAATTAATATTGTACTACTAAGAAATATAAAAGGAAAAGAGGGGTGCCTACACATGATAATCATAACTAACTTCTGTGGTCTATGAATTAGTGAGTACTGTACTCAGCCACTCTCTCTATTTCCTATATTCATTAGGCATTTATGCTGAACTCTGTGGTTGTCAATACAGCTTAGGTATTAACTAGCAAGCTGCATTGTCATTGCACAGGTATCACTAAGGATTTACAGCTGCACAGCTTGTTTGGCGCAGTGGTAAAAAAATAGATACACAAATTTTCCTCAAGCACCCATCTGTCTATTATTGATAACTGTATAAAATCCCTACTGTATTTTCTGGGGTAAGTAGTGTTCATAAATACACAAAAAAATGTTGATGGTAGTAATTTTAGCTATTACTGTAATGACTGCAACCAGGAAGTGATTTAGTTGTTTGATACAATGGCATTATTTTGATCTATTGCTATGATATGAAATGAATCAGTTTAACAGTTATTCTACATTTCCTCACTGAAAATATGCCAACATGTTGACCATTTACAGCACTGTTGTAAGTTTTTATTTTTATTCCATACATATATGCATTGATTTGTACTTACTTACATTCAGGCTCTCTCTCTCTAATGCACACACACACACACACACACACACACACACACACACACACACACACACACACACACACACACACATGAACTGGAACGATGTTTATAGTGCTCATGACATGAATGAAAAATATAACAGATTCATGAACAATGTCAGTAGCATGTTTGAAAACTGTTTTCCTCTAAAAGTTACTCAAATTAAACAGAAGTCTAAATAAAACCATGGATTACACAAGGAATCTAAGACAAAAAGGAAAATGTATCTATTGATCAAGAACAGCTCCAATGCTGATGATTTAGCTAAATACAAGGAATACTGGAAAATATTAAAAAAAGTAATTCAGACATCTAAAAAAATGCACTACGAGAAGAAGATAGCAATGTCAGGGAACAAAATAAAAACAATATGGGATATAGTGAAAGAAGAGACTGGTAGAACCAGAAAGGAACAGGAGCAAATAGCATTAATAGTGGGTGACACATTGGTAACCAATGGGCATAGTGTCGCAAATCTATTTAACAAGTACTTTATATCTGTTACTGATAGAATGGGATTGTCAGCATCAGTAAATAATGCCTTTCAATTTCTGAAACTAGCCTTTACAAATAGCTTCAGGTACATGAATATGTCACTCACTTCACCACAATAAATAACTTCCATAATAAAATCTTTAAAAACAAAGCATTCTAGTGGTTATGATGAAATATCAGCAAAGTTAATTAAGGCATGTTCTTCTGAGTTTAGTACAATTCTAAGTTACTTGTGTAACCAGTCAATTATAACTGGGACATTTCCTAACTGGCTAAAATATGCAGATGTGAAGCCTGTATTCAAGAAAGGGGATAAAGAGATACCATCAAACTACAGACTGATTTCACTTTTGCCAGCATTCTCAAAAATTTTAGAAAAAGTAAAGTACAGGCAGCTTCTCAACCATCTGACCACAAATAATATATTATCAAGAACACAGTTTGGATTTCTGAAGGTTTCTGATATCGAGAATGCTATTTACACCTACAGTGAAAATGTACTTAATTCATTAAATAACAAATCTGTGATTTGTAAAAGGCATTTGATTGTGTGAATCACAACATCCTTTTAAATAAATTAGAATTCTGTGGTGTCACGGGCAGTGCTGCAAAATGGTTCAATATATACTTCGCTGACAGGAAACAAATGGTGTCAGTGCAAGGGACTAGTGAATTAAGTCCTCAGCCATCATCAGAATGGAAAGAAATTACATGTGGTGTCCCACAAGGATACATCTTAGGGCCATTGCTTTTTCTTGTGTACATTAATGACCTCTCATCAGTTACACTGCCAGATGCAGATTTCATTTTGTTTGCAGATGACACAAGTATTGCAATAAATAGTATGTTGAGTGTAGTTCTAGAAAGCTCTGCTAATGATAGTTTCATGGATATTAATAAATGGTTTAAAGCCAACTCACTGACATTAAACTTCGAAAAGACTCACTATATGCAATTCAGAACCTGTAAGAGGTTTCCACCCAGCATATGCATAAAGTATGAGGAAGAGCAGGTAGAAGAAGTTGACAGTCTTAAATTCCTAGGATTACAACTTAATAATAAATTCAGTTGGGAGGAGCACACCACAGAACTGCAGAAATTCCTTAACAAATCTATATTTGCAATTCGAGTGTTAGCAGACATAGGTGACATAAAAATGAAAAAGCTTGCATACTTTGCCTACTTTCATTGCATAATGCCATACGGTATGTATAATAGTTTGGGGTAACTCTTCAAGTCAAAAAGAAGTTTACAGAGTCCTAAAGCGTGTAATACGTGTTATTTGTGGAGTAAATTCATGGACGTCCTGTAGAAACCTCTTCAAAGAACTGGGTATACTAACTACTGTCTCTCAGTATATTTACTCCTTAATGAAATTTGTCCTAAATAATATATCTCTTTTTCCAACAAACAGCTCAGTTCATAAATACACCACCAGGAACAAAAATGATCTGCACAAGGACTTAAATGCACTTATTTTAGTTCAAAAAGGGGTCCACTATTCAGGAACACTCATCTTCAATAATTTGCCAGCAAACATAAAAAATTTAGTTACAAATAAAGATCAGTTTAAAAGGAGCCTGAAAGACTTACTAGTGGCCAACTCCTACTCCATTGACGAATTTTTTAATAGAAACAAATGATGTATTGTATATACTCATACTATTAGTATCGTTATTTCAGCTTTTAAAAAAATAAAAAAAAATTGACATGTTCCACATCCACGAGGATCTCCTCGGCACGGATCTATGGAACGAAAAACTAATCTAATCTACACACACACATACACACACACACACACACACACACACACACACACACCACAATTAGACTGTATTATTACATATTTAGAAATTCTTCTGTGGAGTCATGGGAGTTGCCAAGCAGACATGATTCCAGATTGTGTTTGAAATTAATTTATTATCTTTTTATCATTGAGCAGTTGCTCAGATTTGCAATGGCTGACTTCCACAGTCCTTCCTGTGTTACGATAAGGCTGAGTAAAGGATAGTGTAACTCATTTCTCCTTCTAGTATTATGTTCATGAATGTTGCTCTTGTTTTCAAATTCTGAAAGATTGTAACATATGACTTACAGTTCAGGGACAGGCCATTTTCAGAGGCTCAGTTATTAATTTTCAAGAAAATTTTATTTACAAGTGTTGAAGTTTCTCCATTAGGCTTGACTATAATACTTGCATCATCATCAAAGAGAACTATTTCTGCTTCTTTGATATATGGTGACATATCATTTATATGCAACAAGAATATAAACAGACCCATTATTGATCCCTTTGCTAGATCTAGCTTATAGTAATGATACCACATTCTGAAGATCCTGTTTCATTGTGTACACTTTCTGTGATTCTTTATGTGACATACTGCATACTTTTAGTTAGATATTATGAAAACCAGTATCTAGCAAGATCTCTACCACAATATATGAGATTCTTTAGGACAGTACAATGAACGGTGCAATCAAATAGTTTTGTCGAGTCATAGAAGATACAAGGGTGCCCATATCATCCAGGGCAAGGGTGGTAGGAGTGGGGGTGGGATGGGAGGTGAGGGATGAGGCCACTATCTAGCTATCAGTAAAAGCAAAAATGGCATAGCCGGTTGTCTTTCTTTCAAGAGAATAATTTAAAAGCTGGTATTATTCAGGTTTATAATAGTGCAGGAACTGGTACTTTTTAATGGGTACTAAAAGTCACCATTAATCTTTGAAAATATTGAAAACACTCCATACCCCCAGGTCTTTTCCCACCCTCCCCCCAAAAACTACTGTGTGGATGCTCTTGAGGAGATACATATGGGTCAAACACTCCATACCCCCCGGTCTTGTCCCACCCTCCCCCCAAAAACTACTGTGTGGGTGCTCTTGAGAAGATACATATGGGTCAATAAAATCTTATGTAATCTGATTCATGAACTGAGCAAATAGCATGTTTCATGGATTGACCCTTTTCCAATTCCAAACTCAAACTAAGAATGGTATGAGAGAGATGTGATATGGTTCATGCATATGTAATCTTCTCTAGTATGTTTGAGTGGTAGGTAAGAAGTGAGATTTGTCAGTAGTTATTAACATCTATCTTGCTACCTTTCTTGTAAACATGTCTGACAGTAGCACATTTCAACAGTAGTAGGAAAAGCCTAGATTGATACTCATTGTAAACATGCCCTGTTGAGTTGCAGGAAGACAACAAAATGCAGGTTCACATTATAACTTTTGGCCAAAGCCTTCTTCAGCAAAGAAAACACACATACATCCACACAAGCAAGCACATGTCATGCATCATGACTGCCATCACCAACAGCTCCAACCAGAAACATTTCAGTTTGTCTGGAAATACCCCCTGTAATAGTGATGTATTCTATTGGAACTAGAACAGTGAAATAAGTAATTCTGAATATGCAAAATGCAGGAATAAGGCAAGCTATATTTTAACATCTATTAAACTACATAGAACAGTTAATTGCAGCCCATAGTTAAGGTAATGCATTAGAGTATACAAAGCACTGTCATAGAGGTCCATTACACTCCTTCCAATACACTTTGCCACATACACACTCACAAAATTAACCCCCCTTCCCCTTTGAACAGATATTTCAAATGTCACTTTCACAAGTCAAACCATATTGTCTCACTATTTTCAAAAATTTCTCCTTTTTCAAGGGTTTGGTTAGTATGTCTCTTCTGTGCATAAATACTTCAGTATTCCCTTTCTCTTTGTGATCCCCTATAAAATAGTGCTTTATATTGATGTATTTGGTTCTGGCACTGGTAAATTGTTTCCAGCTATGTTTATGGCTCCCTTGTTGTCACAGATTATCTTGGTGCTTTCCATACTAATATTATGCCCTATATCACAATAGAGTCATGATCCACAGTGCTTCTTGAATTGTGTGTGACAGAGCTATATACTCAGCTTCTGCAGTGCTCAAGGCTACTGATTTCTGTCTTCTACACGACCAAGGTATAAGTCCTCCCATTAATCTAAAACAACATCCAGTAATGGAATGTCTGCTCTCCTACTCACTTCCCCTAGCTGCTTGACTACAGCTCTCAAGCTTTATATTTATCTTTTTACAGTGTCTTAATTTATAGTCTGTTATTTCCTTTAGATATCTAACTATCCATTTAACAGCTCTCCAGTGTTTCTGTCTTGGGCTTTTGCAGAATCTGCTTACAACACTTGTTCAGAAAGCAATATCAGGCTTTCATATTTATGACAAATATAAAAGGCTCCCTACTGCCTCTAAATGTGGTTAATTTTCATGGTGCTACACTTGTTCTTCATTGGTCATTAACTGGGTTCCTGATTCCATAGGTGTAGAAATGGGTTTACAGTCATTCAGGCCAAACAGTTTCAAAATTTTCTTTGTGTGTGACAATTGGTTATGTGTAACTCTTCTGTCTTCTTATTTTTAAAAATCCTCACATCTGAATAATATTTTAACCTCTCCCAAGTCATGCATGTTAATCTTGGTTTTTAACTGTCTTTCAAAATTGTTCATCTGTTCTTCATCTTTAGTTAGAATGAAGAAATCATCCATCCATGCAGCCAGTATTGTGACCTCTTCTTTCTTCTTCTACAACAGAGACCAGGCTCTGCCTTAGATTGTTTCATACCCATCTTTAGCAAGGTTTTCATGAAAACACCCATTCCAGCAATGGCCACTCTGTTTCAGTCCATAAATACTTTTCTTTAATCATCAAATCTTCTCTTTTTCTATACGAGTTTTTCTAGCTTCTTCTGGCGGGATCACACATATTTCTTCATCTAATTTCTCATTTAAGTAAGCTGTTATCACATTCATTTGGTGAAATAGTACTTCTTGTTTTATTGCCAAGGCAAAAAAGGTATCTCAGTGATTCATATTTTACAATTGGTGCAAATATTGCTCCGTAGTCTATCCCTTCTTTTTGTGAACATCCCTTGACTACAAGTCATGCTTTATATTTTGGTGCTGCACTCTCATGATTTTTTACACTAAACACCCACAGTGATGGTAATGGTTTTTTACTTCCTGACATTTCAACCCACTCGAAAGTTTCATTTTGATAAAATGACTCTAATTCTCTTTCCACAACTTCTCGCCATCACTGAGAGTTAGGACCACTCTTCAACTGTTGTAGGTTCATTATTAAAAGATTGGGCTGATACATACATTTCATAATCAGGGTATTCTTTAGATTTAGATACATGAGAAGAACATCTCAAAATATTTTCTTTCTCTTCTTGATCCTCTAGAACTTCATCCTCATAGAATGTATGTATGTATTCATTGCCATCTTCTTCTTCCTCTTCTTCATTTTCTGTTTCTTATCCAGAATTGGTATTTCTTGAACTTGATGATGTTAAAGAAGTGGCTGTACTCTCTTGACTGTACTCTTTCATTTTGTTTTTATCATTCCCAAGGAATACAACAACTCTTCTAGTCAGTATCTCTTTATTCGTAGGATTCATGAGTCAGTACCCTGTGAGTCTTCACAATAGCCTACAAAAATATATTTCATAGACTTTGGGTCCCATTTTCCCATCAATTGTTTCAGGATCTGTACCACAGCTTTGCATTCAAAAACTTTTAACTTACTTAGATTTGGCTTCTTCCCTATCCACACTTTGTACGGGGTTCTATGTTTTACCACTTTGGTAAGCAATCAAATACACAACTGTTGACACAATCTCTGCCCAAAAGCATTACGGTAACCCAGCATCAATCAACATATCAACATACTTCTTGCTTTTTCAAATGTAGTCCTATTTGCTCTCTCTGCTACTTCATTCTTGGCTGGACTGTATCTGGTGATGGTTTGATGGCTAAATCATAACTCCTTCATATGTTTCTTGAATTTTTGATTGGTATACTCTGTCCCATTATCAGATCTCACAGTTTTTAATCTTCTTTTCTATTTCTCTCTCTACCATATTATGAAAGTTCTAAAAAACTATCACTCACTTGATCTTGAGAACTTAGAAAATAAACATAGTTAAATCTAGAACAGTTGTCTATAAAGGTAACAAAACAATGACTTCCTCCTATAGATTCACACTCAATCTATCCACAAACATCTGAAAGATAAATGTAATTTAATGGTAACAGGTTTTGTGAAGCCAGGAGCGCAGTTTTGTGAGGTAAATAAACTAACAAACTCTACTGATGTATCTCACTTAAGTAATTGTGATTTTGTCGTGCTTCTAGGTGGTTCAAACGATATATATAGGAATGAAACAAAAGGGTTTGCAAAAGAAATGAAGGAATGCTTAAACAACCTATTACATACAAATGTACTCGTTGTTAACATTCCTCATCGTTATGATTTGCCTTCCTGGTCCTGTGTCAACCAAGAAATTTGCATTGCAAACAAACTGATATCAGAAGTATGTTCTACATTTCATAACGTAGAGATGATTGATACATACAATTTAGGAAGAAGATATCATACCACTCATGGACTACATTTAAATATGTTAGGAAAAGACCAAATAGTAGAAAAACTCCGAAATCATATCCTGAAGAAATCAGCCCCAAATATCAAGATCGCCAAACAACCACAAATTACAAAATGGTTTAGGCCAAAAACAGAAGATTTGATGGAAGCAGAACTGTGTCAACAACTCAAAACCATCTCTGCTACTGAAAATTGCATGCAAGAAGCCACACAGAAAAATAAAATCTCGGCTAATTTTTTAGGGTAAGTGCTGTGTCAGAAATACCTTTAGAAAAGAAATTAATTAAACCCTTAAACGAAAAGTCACAAAGTTCATCATTTCTTGTATTACACCATAACGTCCAGTCATTCAGAAATAAGATTCAAATGCTGGAAGTGTTACTTCAGTCTCAAATAAATCCAGATGTAATATGTATTACCGAACACTGGCTGTCTAAAGAAGAAATTCAGTCAACCTCTATTCCAAGGTACTCATTAATAAGCTTCTATTGTAGGAATTTCTCCACACATGGTGGTACTGCTATATTTATAAAGGACCAGATAAAATTCAGTGAGGTAGGCCTAAATGAACAGATTGCATTATCTGAAGATAAGGAATTTGAGGTTTCTATGGTTAAGCTGCCTGAACTAAACTATATAATTATAAATGTATACAGAGCACCAAGTAGTAATATTGCAAATTTTATGACCAAATTAGAAGTTCTGCTGAATAGTGTCAGCTCATTAAATATGAGAATAATACTTTGTGGCGATTTTAACATTGATTTATCAAAAAACAGTAATGCTAAACTTGATTTGTTAAACATGACCAAATCCTTTAATATGATCCCCACAATACACTCTCCAACAAGATCAACAGAGCATACTGATTCAATAATTGATCAGATCTTCATAACTGATACTGGTTACAAATTCACTGGCGAAGTACTGAGCATGGGATACAGTGACCATGATGCTCAGCTACTGAGCGTTGACATGGAAAATAGTAAAATCAGCCCCAAAAAAGTATTTCAAAGAAGAAACTTTTCAGATGGCAATATTAGGATTTTTAACTTCCTATTAGCTAAGGAAAATTGGGACAGTGTTTACATGCAAACAACTGTTGATAATATGTTCTTAAGCTTCCATAACACCTTCCTTTATTACTTTAATACAGCATTTCCTTTTGAAACAAAAACTTCAAGCAATCAAAATAGAAAGTCGTGGATAACAAAAGGAATCAAAATTTCTAGTGAGAGAAAAAGATTTCTCCAATATTGCTCCAAAAAATACATAGTCACTGAAGAATTTTCTGACTATTGTAAAACCTACAAAAAAACTTATCTTAGAGTGATTAGACAGGCAAAACTTTTATGGAATGACAATTTCATAAGAAACTCTTCAAACAAAATGAAAGCTATGTGGAAAGTTATTAAAAAAGAAACTTGTAGTTCAACACCTAAAAAGGAAAACATTTCTCTAACACTTAATGACTCTAAGGTCACAGATCCATACACAGTTGTAAACAAGTTCAATGAATATTTCACCTCACTAGCAGAAGATCTCATTCAGGCAAACTGCAAGGTATCGTTCTTCAATTCCACCAATACGTCAAACAGCACTAATGCTACAATGTTTGTTTATGAAACAAACCCTGATGAAATTATGAACATAATAAAATTGTTACGCAATAAAATCTCTAGTGGCTATGATGAAGTACCTGACCTCATATTAAAGGTGTGTGCTCCCCATATAGTAAAGCCATTATCAACCATCTACAACCAATCATTAAAAACTGGCATTTTTCCAGATGCTCTCAAAATAGCTAAAGTCTCACCATTACTAAAGAAAGGTTCCCCTGATTTAGTATCCAATTATAGACCATTATCCATATTAAGCATCTTTTCAAAAATCCTGGAAAAACTTTTTTATGACAGACTTATAAAATTCATAAAAAACCACGCACCAATCAGCATTAAACAACATGGTTTTAGTAAATCTTTATCCACCCAGACAGCAATTTTTGAACTGTTGGACCACATACTGAAATCAATTGACCAACATAATATAGCTGCAGGTATCTTCTTAGATCTCTCTAAAGCCTTTGACGTACTAGATCATAAAATACTGCTTGCTAAATTGGAAAGAAGAGGAATAAGAGGTGTGGCTCACAAGTGGCTATGCTCTTACCTACAAAACCGCAGACAGAAGGTATCACTTCAATACGATATTAATGTACAGAATAAAATAAATAACACAGTTTTCCTCTCGGAGGAAAGAACAATAAGATATGGTGTTCCCCAGGGTTCTGTTCTAGGGCCATTACTTTTCCTCATTTACATAGATGATCTTGTTGAACGTATGAGCCCACAAAAAACTATCCTGTTTGCTGATGATACAAGCATAGTGTTGACTGGATCTAACCCTGAATCCCTTCAGACAATATCTGATAACTCTATGGAAAAACTTTCTGAGTGGTTTAACAAAAATGGCCTATTTTTGTATTTTAAACATAGCTGCGCTACAGCAACAGTTCCACGTCATAAGAATAAATAACAGCCAACCAGTTGCGAAAGATAAAGTAATCTTTACCTAGGTTTCAATAGTTATAAAACTATCTTCTTCAGAAGATGGCCTGGAGACAATGAACATCATTAGTATCTTAAAGGTATAAACGTGAGTCAAGAATAAAATGTAACATATATTAGGAGAGTCTTGTATTATAACATGTGAGAAGAACTGCTGATACTTACAGTGTTAAATTGACATGGAGTATTATATCTTAGTCGTTTTTACAACCATCTACGTAACTCAGTTAATATATATAAAACATAGCCCTGAGTACAGGGTTAGTCAGACACACAAATAAGAACATAGTGGCTAAAGAGCGTACGGCCGACTGAGTAAAATCGGCCGGCGTAGTAGCACTGCAGCCAGGGCAGGTGTCGCTCAAGTCGCGAACTATGTGCCGAATGGCGTACTGAAATAACATGTAAAATATCAAATTAAATGCATCCTTAGATAGAGTACCAAAAATAATGGAAATCAATTACCACTCCCGTTATGACATTGTGGGAGTTATAGGAGCAATATCATAGAGACGATCATCAAAAAGACATGTGGCGTTTCCGCCGTGAATAACATGCAGTGGCCTGTACGGCCAGAACATAAAAGTTGTATTATCATAATAGTGAAGCGCATAAGTAGTATATAAGTCAGAAAATTGTAAGACAAACAGTGATGGCTCTTAAATTATAATTACGAAACCTGGGTGACAGTCCAGTTAATACACATTTAAGAAAAGAGAAAATTTACATGAGGGCCAATGTAGTGGCAACCATACATCGTGAGATAGACACATTATATAACTGGTAGTGAGCTAGAGGAGTAGAAAGTGCATTATAGCTTCCTGAGGAAACAGACTACCGAGGTTACTAGCGATAATGTTATATATTAAACAGTACGGGTTTAAAGCCTTCAAAAAATTGTCTACAGGCGAGGTTCAACTGATCATTCAGTATATTGCCGTCTTTAAGCTCTAGATGTTTGAAAATAAATAACTCTTCCCACAGATCTAGTCTACGTCCTTTGGCTTGTCTGTGTAGGATAACCGTGTCTTCTAATTGTTTAGGCGTATGGCCGGCGATCAAGAGGTGCTCAGCAAAAGTAGAGTTGCGAATATTCGTTCCTTTTTTACCTAATAAATGTTCTTTATATCGTGTTTTCACGGCTCTGCCTGTTTGACCAATGTAGTATGAGGAGCAATTGTTACAGGTTAGTTTGTAAATACCTGAATTAGAAAACCAATCCCTGGCGATCTCTATTGATTGTACAAGATTTCTTTTTAAACTGTTACCTGTAGAGAAAGAGACGTTACAGTTATATTTTTTATTTAGAAGACGTTTGATCCTATAAGATATGTTACCTAAGAAGGGGATGGAAATAAATTTTTTAGTTTCTAAGACATCTGTGGGGAGGTTATTTCTCAAGGTCGAACAATTTTTGGAAATTTTCTTATTGAGCAGGTAATCGATCATATTCGGGTTGTACCCATTATTGACCGCAATAGTTTTAATGACATTCAATTCCTTTTTTTGGGCCTCAGGCGATAAAGGAGTGGTTACCATTCGATGAATGGCGGAATGAAAAAATGCCAGTTTATGAGCTTTTGGATGAGTTGAGTCAGCAGGAATGACATTATCTGAAAAAGTTTCTTTACGGAAGATATTGAAATGGAAGGTGTTATCTTGTATAAAAATTGTTAAATCTAGAAAATTTAGTTCGCGTTTATCATTTTGAACCTCTTTAGTGAAGGAAATTTTTTCATGAAAACCGTTGAAAGTTTTAAAGAGATGCTCTAGCTCAAGATCAGTGCCATCAAAAGCAATGAAAATGTCGTCAACATAACGTGCATAATAGCGGATTTTTTGGCGTAATTCTGAATTAGAATTGAAGAACGTTGTTTCAAGGGCGTTGATGAAAATTTCTGCTAGAATACCGGCAAGGGGGCTACCCATTGCTAGACCATCCGGTTGTATATACATTTTCCCATTAAATGTGAAATAATTGTATTTTAAAACGACCCTAAGCAAACTAATGAGTTCCGCAATCTGTGTTTCACTTAATTTTTTATGCTTTAGAAGATTCTCTTTTATAAGGTCTATGGTTTCATCCACCGGAACATTTGTGTAAAGACTGACGATGTCAAAGGACACCAGTCTAGTGTCAGATGTACAATGTACCGGCTGAATATTGTTAATTAATTCCTTACTGTTTTTTATAGAAAAATTATTTTCAAATATGAAAGCATCTTTAATTTTATAATGAAGGCGTCTTGCAAGTGTATGATGTGGACTGCCTATACCATTCACTATGGGGCGGATAGGGTGGTTTCGTTTATGCAGTTTAAACTGGCTTCTCAGTACGGGTGGTTTCGGGTTCATATTTATAAGCTCTTTCTTTTGAAACTTATTAAACAGGCTGACGGAATTAGTTAAAGTACGCCGGATTTCATCCTGCAGCTCAGCAGTAGGATCTACAGTAACCTCGGTGATATCGTTTTCCTCAAAAAACTTTACAGTTTTTTCTATGTATTCATTTTTATACGACACGACAGTAGTGTTCCCTTTGTCACTCTTAGTGATTAAGGCCTCGTGCTCTCTAAGTTTGTGATTAATGCTTTTTACAATACTATATTCATCTGATTGCGCATTAGGGGATAATTTAATTTCTTTTTCTATTATGTTGTTACATTCGTAGGCACATTTGACTTGCTCTGTTTTCTCTAATTTCAGAGATTCTAAACCAATTTTTAGATCTACAATAAGATTACAAACAGCATGATGTTTATCGAGTTTAGTAGGCAAATTATATTTAAGGCCTTTACGCAACAAGTCATTTTCGGCCTGCGTAAAAGAAATATTGGTTTTATTTAATACTCTATCATAAAATAGGCGCTTAACACTATTGTCTGCTATATTAGCACTTTCACTTGAGGTCCTGTTACTAAATTTCAAAAGCTTTTTTTCATGTCTAGCTTTGATTATTTCTTTACGATTAGAGAGCCATTCATTAATACTATTCCATAAGTGATCAATTTGAAAGTTACAAAGATCTTTAAAAGCTTTAGTTAAAACAGGTGTATACAGTATGCTTCACTATTAAGAACATCTTTTTTCTTATACAAATTTATTGTGCTCTCCGAAATAGTTAAATGCACTAGCTTCTTTTTAATAGAAGGAACTCTGTTACACTGTTTAAAGTTTACGTACGCCTTCACATAATCAGGAATAATGTCTTTCTCTAGGCACTGGTGATTAAAGTCAATAGCCATACTTGCTTTTACAATTTTTAATTTGATGTTCATATACCTGGATGCAGCTTTTGATACCTTGGCAGGCAGGAATTTCAGTATTTTAAACATAGCTGCGCTACAGCAACAGTTCCACGTCGTAAGAATAAATAACAGCCAACCAGTTGCGAAAGATAAAGTAATCTTTACCTAGGTTTCAATAGTTATAAAACTATCTTCTTCAGAAGATGGCCTGGAGACAATGAACATCATTAGTATCTTAAAGGTATAAACGTGAGTCAAGAATAAAATGTAACATATATTAGGAGAGTCTTGTATTATAACATGTGAGAAGAACTGCTGATACTTACAGTGTTAAATTGACATGGAGTATTATATCTTAGTCGTTTTTACAACCATCTACGTAACTCAGTTAATATATATAAAACATAGCCCTGAGTACAGGGTTAGTCAGACACACAAATAAGAACATAGTGGCTAAAGAGCGTACGGCCGACTGAGTAAAATCGGCCGGCGTAGTAGCACTGCAGCCAGGGCAGGTGTCGCTCAAGTCGCGAACTATGTGCCGAATGGCGTACTGAAATAACATGTAAAATATCAAATTAAATGCATCCTTAGATAGAGTACCAAAAATAATGGAAATCAATTACCACTCCCGTTATGACATTGTGGGAGTTAAAGGAGCAATATCAAAGAGACGATCATCAAACAGACATGTGGCGCTTCCGCCGTGAATAACATGCAGTGGCCTGTACGGCCAGAACATAAAAGTTGTATTATCATAATAGTGAAGCGCATAAGTAGTATATAAGTCAGAAAATTGTAAGACAAACAGTGATGGCTCTTAAATTATAATTACGAAACCTGGGTGACAGTCCAGTTAATACACATTTAAGAAAAGAGAAAATTTACATGAGGGCCAATGTAGTGGCAACCATACATCGTGAGATAGACACATTATATAACTGGTAGTGAGCTAGAGGAGTAGAAAGTGCATTATAGCTTCCTGAGGAAACAGACTACCGAGGTTACTAGCGATAATGTTATATATTAAACAGTACGGGTTTAAAGCCTTCAAAAAATTGTCTACAGGCGAGGTTCAACTGATCATTCAGTATATTGCCGTCTTTAAGCTCTAGATGTTTGAAAATAAATAACTCTTCCCACAGATCTAGTCTACGTCCTTTGGCTTGTCTGTGTAGGATAACCGTGTCTTCTAATTGTTTAGGCGTATGGCCGGCGATCAAGAGGTGCTCAGCAAAAGTAGAGTTGCGAATATTCGTTCCTTTTTTACCTAATAAATGTTCTTTATATCGTGTTTTCACGGCTCTGCCTGTTTGACCAATGTAGTATGAGGAGCAATTGTTACAGGTTAGTTTGTAAATACCTGAATTAGAAAACCAATCCCTGGCGATCTCTATTGATTGTACAAGATTTCTTTTTAAACTGTTACCTGTAGAGAAAGAGACGTTACAGTTATATTTTTTATTTAGAAGACGTTTGATCCTATAAGATATGTTACCTAAGAAGGGGATGGAAATAAATTTTTTAGTTTCTAAGACATCTGTGGGGAGGTTATTTCTCAAGGTCGAACAATTTTTGGAAATTTTCTTATTGAGCAGGTAATCGATCATATTCGGGTTGTACCCATTATTGACCGCAATAGTTTTAATGACATTCAATTCCTTTTTTTGGGCCTCAGGCGATAAAGGAGTGGTTACCATTCGATGAATGGCGGAATGAAAAAATGCCAGTTTATGAGCTTTTGGATGAGTTGAGTCAGCAGGAATGATATTATCTGAAAAAGTTTCTTTACGGAAGATATTGAAATGGAAGGTGTTATCTTGTATAAAAATTGTTAAATCTAGAAAATTTAGTTCGCGTTTATCATTTTGAACCTCTTTAGTGAAGGAAATTTTTTCATGAAAACCGTTGAAAGTGTTAAAGAGATGCTCTAGCTCAAGATCAGTGCCATCAAAAGCAATGAAAATGTCGTCAACATAACGTGCATAATAGCGGATTTTTTGGCGTAATTCTGAATTAGAATTGAAGAACGTTGTTTCAAGGGCGTTGATGAAAATTTCTGCTAGAATACCGGCAAGGGGGCTACCCATTGCTAGACCATCCGGTTGTATATACATTTTCCCATTAAATGTGAAATAATTGTATTTTAAAACGACCCTAAGCAAACTAATGAGTTCCGCAATCTGTGTTTCACTTAATTTTTTATGCTTTAGAAGATTCTCTTTTATAAGGTCTATGGTTTCATCCACCGGAACATTTGTGTAAAGACTGACGATGTCAAAGGACACCAGTCTAGTGTCAGATGTACAATGTACCGGCTGAATATTGTTAATTAATTCCTTACTGTTTTTTATAGAAAAATTATTTTCAAATATGAAAGCATCTTTAATTTTATAATGAAGGCGTCTTGCAAGTGTATGATGTGGACTGCCTATACCATTCACTATGGGGCGGATAGGGTGGTTTCGTTTATGCAGTTTAAACTGGCTTCTCAGTACGGGTGGTTTCGGGTTCATATTTATAAGCTCTTTCTTTTGAAACTTATTAAACAGGCTGACGGAATTAGTTAAAGTACGCCGGATTTCATCCTGCAGCTCAGCAGCCTAATTGTTAATAGTGGGAAAACTGTATGTATCAACTTCCACCTAATTCCCACATCCAGTCAAAAAACTATCCAAGTAAAGTTAAATAACGATAAAATTGAAAATGTAAATGCAACAAAATTTTTGGGTCTATGGGTCCAACAAAATTTAAAATGGGACACACATATAAACAACTTATCAAAGAAACTCTCATCATTGTGCTATGGACTAAGAATACTAAAATCTACTACAAGTAAATCCACACTAATGCAAGCATACCATGCGCAGTTCCACTCATTGCTCCGCTATGGAATCATCTTTTGGGGAAATTCAACTCACAGCACAAATATATTTAAACTACAAAAAAGAGCACTGAGGATAATCTGTGGCCTCAAAAAGCTGTAATCCTGTAAATGTCAATTTATAAAACTTAATGTTCTAAGCATCCCATCCCTATTCATTCAAGAAACAATCCTATTCACCAGGGAATACATCTCAAGAACAGGCAAATTAATCCGAAACAATGATATACACGCTCATTATACCAGAGGGCAATCTAATATCCATCAATTTTTTTCAAGGACATCATCATACCAAAAATATATAACGCATCTGGGTGTCGTATTACACAATAAAATTCCAGAACAAATAAAAACTGCTCCAGATCCAATATTTAAAAATAAACTAAAGGCATTTCTGACAAAGCACTGTTTCTATTCAGTACAAGAATTCCTGGAAATGAAAAATTATAAAGTTCCTTTGTAAAATACTGTGATTAGAGTAAAACATTCTGTAGGCAAAATAATAACCTAATTTCTACTATACACAACTATGTTTCAGTTTCACTTCCCAAAATTTTTCAACTCGCTTTTGAATGTACAAGTACACATTCTATTAGTATTAAAACTTAATTGTCTGTGAAATCTCAATGTTAATTTCATGTTTAATGTAGTTTTTAAATGACATTGTCCTTCTGTTGTGTTTCCAGTTGACATTTTCACTATTCTGTAATCTCAGTGATTATTTGTGTAAATTTAAAGTAGCACTACATTGCCTACATGTTTCTTAGTTCCCCATGTAAATTGTTTGTATTCTCTGTATGTGAAGTTACTATATTCATCAATGAACAATTTTGTGTACATTTTTTTAAATGGCAGTCCATTGCCTATTTTTTTTTTCTCCAAACTACATATTTGTTAAGAAAAATGACTTATCCTATATCATGTGTACTTTGTACAATATGTGATCCACAGGATGAATAAATAAATAAATAAATAAATAAATAAATGTATTAACTGCAAGACGTCTGTACTTCTGCTATGGTTGACTTAAAGGGTAGTTTAGTCTGTTCCCCTTGTATACATATTTTGCATATTTCTTCACATTTATTGCAATCTTCCATTCAATGACATGCATTTTCTGTTTAGGTGCTCAGTCATCTATGCCATAAGAAACCTACATTTTGCAGAGTACACATAATGGTTTGCAGCTTCATCTCTGCCTTTAGCAGTATCTTAGTTGAAAATTCCCCTTTCATTTGTTGCCTTAGCTGTAACTTCCCCATATTGGCTAACTATTTTGCTACATTTACATCAAAGGTTACTCTGTTTCCCTTCTTGGCTATTTCACTTACAGGTAATAACATAACTGCAACATCTTTTACATAGCAAACATCATGTGCTATAATATTTTCTTGTTCTTAAGATAAATTTTCCCAGCAAGCTCAGACTGTGCCTGGAACCATCCACATCTGTGGGTATACCAATATGCATTTTTTAGCAACATCATAAAGAGCTGTTTTGTCTCTAATAATATGCACTGATGCTCCTGAATCTAATATCCATTCTGGTTCTCTATTACTAATTTCTCCAAAAGGGTAAGCCTTACCTCATCAGCAATTCTCCTCTCTGGACTATTTGCGTCCTACCTTTCAGAAGCTTTTGAAATGTGGTGCTACAGAAGAATGCTGAAGATAAGGTGGGTAGATCACGTAACTAATGAGGAGGTATTGAATAGGATTGGGGAGAAGAGAAGTTTGTGGCACAACTTGACTAGAAGAAGGGATCGGTTGGTAGGACATGTTTTGAGGCATCAAGGGATCACAAATTTAGCATTGGAGGGCAGCGTGGAGGGTAAAAATCGTAGAGGGAGACCAAGAGATGGATACACTAAGCAGATTCAGAAGGATGTAGGTTGCAGTAGGTACTGGGAGATGAAAAAGCTTGCACAGGATAGAGTAGCATGGAGAGCTGCATCAAACCAGTCTCAGGACTGAAGGCCACAACAACAACAACAACAACCTTTCTTCCTTTATACTTGGCCTTTGCAGCATGGGGATGTGATGTTACCCAACTGCTGACAGTTGTAGCTCTTGGCTGGTTTCTTCTTTTTGTCTTAGAATAAACTTGTTTTCTTCTCTGAATTGTCACAATGACTACTTTTCACATCCTGTAGGATCTTCACTTTTATGCTCTCTCCCATAATCGGTATGCCTGAGCTTTCTAACACCATAATTGTGGATGCCTGTTATTCGGGCATTTCTGCTAACAATAATGTACTGACCCATTCATCGTCAATCTCCAACCTAATGATCCTTAATTGATTCGATGTAGATATTATCTTGTTGACATATTCATCCGCATTTTTGCAGTTATCAGTTGAGTGATTATAAGTTCACAGAGTAATCCAACTTTTCTTGTAAGACCACCATCTTCCAGTGTACACTGTAACTTGTCCCAAACTTCTTTTGCCATGACAGCTTTCCTCTATGTGTACATATTTTAATGAATCAATCAATAATATCAGCTTTGATCTTTTCTTCTGGTCCTTATTTGTGTAATTTTGCTCATTGGGCTTCAGTGTACCATTGACTATGTCTCATAAGTTATCCAAGTGTAAATATTCTTCCACAACAAATTTCCAAGTAGCATTGTTTTCACAACCCCCATGTCTCTCTGTTCATGGTATTTGTGCCACACTCATTTTCACAATTATTTTTACTGGTAGTAATGGCAATATTAAACTACACCACAATCAGCTCATCGTGATAGTTTCACTAGGCACTTCCAGGACTATTGCAGTGATATTTCCTTCTATATGTCTGAATACTTACTGTGAATGCATTTGCTTGTGCTTGTGCCCATAACCTGTTGGAACTAGCACAGAAAAATAAGAAATTCTGAGTATAAACAGTGCTGGAATAAGGCAAGATCCATTTTAACATCCATTACATAGAACAATGCATTTCAGTCCATAGTTAATGCTACATCACAGAGTATACAAAACACAGTTGTAGAGGTCCATTACACTCTCATGCAGTACACTTTGTCGCATACATATTCACATACAAAATTGTTGTTCATATATCCCCAGCATATTCCATCTCTCTCTCTCTCTCTCTCTCTCTCTCTCTCACACACACACACACACACACACACACACATACTCACACCCTCAGGCACAGACATACCTAAAATCCTAGTTGGTCAACACTTGTACCATATAAGATGAACCAGCTACTTTGCAACTAATTAACCCCTCAAGCCAAGGGCATGAATATGTACTTGCATAATGTAAGTGTCCTCACTGTTGGTATCCTGATCACTTATTCACTAGCTGCAATCTAATAGGTTAAACTGTTTGCTCTGCCATTTATTGACAGTGGCAATACTACTCCATCAGCTAACTGTAGACATATCTGTGCTGAGCTGTGTTTGAGATCTTTTTCTGAAAATGTGCAAGTTGGACAAAATCAAAAGTTTTTTCTTACAGTCTGAGTGACGCTCTTGAACATGAAATGATGCAGCCAAATACTTTGCATAGCATTACATCTGAGCAAATTACTGTGATTCTCAGTGAACTGATGAATGAATTACACTGAAGGAGAAACTATGGATAGTAAGAATGAGATTGAATCATAATGTGTGTATGAGTATGGGTTGAAATACAGGGATGTTGACATAAGGAAGTTTGGCTCTGGCTGTGGATCATGCACAAATAGCTAAGGTGGTTAAAGTGACCACTCATGTAAAGCAGGTAATCTGGATTTGAGTCCTGGCCCATAATGAATTTTCATTATCATCATCCCCTTAACAACTGATGGTTGTCTGTATTCACAACAGTTAATACATTTCATGTAAGTTAATTATACTGTCTACCTGAAACTCAATTGGTGTCACCCATCCATTACCAACATTAGCAGAATATGCGAGGGCAATCCTTGTGAGGCTTCAGACAGAGCCTACAGGTAAGGGGAAAATAATGAGGCCTCTGAAAATTGTCCCATGGCTCATTGGCTGTCAAAAGCTCTTGCCATGTGGCTTACCTTTGAATTGAATTGAATTGAATTGAATTGATCTGAATTTTATTTGATCCTGTAAGATTACATTGTGTACAGTAAATGTACGTGTAATATAGGACATGTCAAAGTATTAAAATTCTTTATCACTTATTTTTCTACACCTTTAGCTTACATTTTTACATCACTGATAATGAGTAACAGTATATACAAATTTAATGGCATAAGTATTCTGCAACACTGTAAAACTCTTTTTCAATGAGATAGTCTTTAAGTTTCTTTGCAAAGTCATCGTGAAGTACACTATCTTGCAGGGTTTTGGGCAGATTTCTTAGTAGTCTGATACCAGAGTACTGGGGTCCTTTTTCTAGCATTGCCAGTCGGTGGGGTATGCTCCGTACTTCATTCTTCTTTCTTGTATTGTGGGTGTGTACACTAGCATTTGTAATCCAGTCCTCACTACCTTTTGTGATGTACATTATTGTTTTGTATATATACAACGATGAAAAAGTTAAGATACCTAAATTCTTGAAACAGTTTCTGCATGTTTTAGAGGTCTTTCTTGCGGCATACCCCACACAGTGCATCTACCTGCAGGGGGCAGTCCCATTGAATACGCACAAAATAAAGATTGGGGCAGTACCGAGTTACAGATGTGGAAGGAGAGCAACACCAAAAACCTGAAATATACCACACCCATGGATTATGATGCTTTGATTGACTTGAACCCACTGAACCCAATGCGAGCAAATGCGAGCAAACACAGGGAGCACTGTCATGTCACTGTATTCAAATTATTAACAGTGTCAATAAATGGCAGTTTCACACAAAGCAAGGCCACCTGGCACACTCCAAAGGGCACTGGTGTCTGTTTACCATGCACTTCTAACTTTGTCACCTGACAATAGGCAGACAATATATCTTTTGTGGCTGCTGTAAGATCATGTGATTCTGCAATCTTGGCAGTTTGAGCTAATGAAGGGTCAGACAATGCCAGTACCCTAGCCAGGACCTTGGGTTGATCCTTAACTGGATGATCACATCCCTTCTGAGAGAGTCCACATATAAGGCAGTACATTGAGAACATCCGAACTAATGCTTGCATGAGACACCATGCAGGTCAGTGACCCATGGCACATACGACTTCTCAGGACACTTGTGATGCTGGTTAAACTGCAACCGTGCTGCCACTACATGGGTTTGATGACTAAAATACTGCATGAGTAACTGACATAGAACCTCAAAGTTAAGTTTCTAAGGCTTGGCAGAGGGCTTCAAATTCTGTAAGATCTTGTACAATGCTACAGTGATGGATTGAGGATACACTGTATGCGGTAGTGCAGCAAGAACTGGTGAAGGTAATTCTTCTATCTTTCCATAGTCTAGGCAAAGCCAGTGAACAGCATCAGAGATGGCAGGGAGAAGGCTTTTCTGAAGGGTCATGGCTTGCAACCTGCCTGATATGCATATGGAGCAATCCCACATTCTGTTTCAGCAGTTTTTTGCATCTGCTCCTGCTGTAGCTTTTGTTGTTGCTCCTGGAGGCACAACTGCTCCCGCCAACATTGCAAAAATGCTGGTCCAATGTGACCACAAATGAACGCTATGATAAAGAAAAGTGTCATACATCCTATTTTGCCATTTTTGTACCTGCACAGGTGTGACAATAACACAAAACCACCACTGTTAGCACAAATATTAGTATACTAGCTTTGGTGGCTTGACTACAAGCCCAGTGAGCTGAACCTGGGAAGAGGCAACAAAACTCAACATGAGAGCCAATTTATGGGAGAGTGGAGAGTATGAACAGTGGTTAGAGATGAGCATGGAATAAACTCAATGCAAATAGCATGAATGACTGAATAAACTAAGCACATGGTAAACAGAGCTTGGCTTGAGGCAAAGTCCAGGTTTGAGGCAACTGATGTCTGCATAAGAACTGCAGTGCCGATCCTACTGCTGCAGATAGGTAAACACCTGGGTCAGTGGCTCTGCCCTTGCAACATTTATGCACAGCCTCTGTGACAGCATCCTGGACTACTCCTCTGTGGCACTTGTGCCAACTGTTCTGCCTCCAACTCGATATCTGCTGGTAGGGGTACTAAATGTTATGATCCAGCACCCCAGTTCCAAAACTGCCAAGTGTCTCATTGAGGCCTTCACAGACTGCACCTTGTCCAGAAACAGATCTCCTATGCCTTATTTCACCAACAACCTATTACCACCCACACACAATGTCATGCCACAAGGCAGCATCCCACTCATGACTCAGTACCATGTAGAACTGGAGCAACTCTATCACATTGTCCGCCAGGGTTTTGATTATCTTTCATCATGCCCTGAAATGAGAAATATTCTCCCCACTATTCTACCCACCCCTCTTAAAGTGATGTTCTGCCAACATATGCTATATCATTTTCTGCCCCTATGTCACTCTGGCCCCCAAGGCCTTTCCCTGCAATAGGCATAGACGGAAGTCCTGTCCCATTCATGCTCCCACAACAAACTACTCCAGTCCTGTCGCAGACTTCTGAGACTCCATGCAAGACAGGCCACCTGGGAATGCAACCATATAATCTATCAACTTAGCAGCAACCACTGTGCCACATCCCCCAAGGGCACATTAATTAACAAGCTGTCTGTCCACTTGGATAGAACTGTGACAAGCAGACAGCTGGACTATCCAGTTGTTGAGGATACCACCCAACGTAATATGCTTGGCTTCAGTGACTCTGTTCTGAATTGCACAGGAGGGAACACTCCCAGCACCATATCCTTTGTTCCCAAAAAAGCCCTGGCTTCAACTTTCACTATTCGCCATCATCCTCCGCCTGTGTATCCCCTTCGCTGTTCACACTGCATCCCTACACATGCCTTCTACCCTGCCAGCATACTTGCATAGTACTTTTTCCTTCTCTACTTCTTTCCTCTTCACTTGTCTCCTCTCTTCCCCCCCCCCCCCCCCCCCCCCTCCCATCCTCACCACCACCACCACCAACTCCATCCTCCTGCCACGTAAAATTTGTGATGCACTAAATACAGATGTGCAAGGACAATTTAGATTTGGGATTCAACATGCCATTGGCTGTACGTACATGCATGGATACTAATTGAAACGCTAGTGACATCAACTGTTTTTGTACGGAACTCGCTTCAGCGCTAGTCCTTAGTCTAGTTCAGTTGGGCGTTATCAATTGTGAAACTGGTTCTACACTCCATGTGGCTATGTATTATCTGCAAATTTCCTGTATTTAACCAAGGGTTGTTCTGACCAAGCACTTGTAGTGCAGGTATGTTACAATTCAGTCAAGAACTATTGAGATTTTAAGAACAGCAATTTTGAGTTTTCTAATTGTTATTTTTTATAAATGTTCTGCATTTTAGTTTTAATAGGCCTGGTTTGAAAATGAATTTGGTAGTTCAAAACTGATCACCAGCATAATTAAATACAACTGTTATGGAATTACAATAAGGAATTTGTGTTATCCAACTTTCTGGTCCTGTCCTGACTACTTCTTGAAAATACATTTCTAAGATATAGCAGAGGGTCAATATTGCCTTGTGTATTCCTATATGTCTCCTGAAAACAAACTGATCTTTCTTGAAGTCAGCTTCTACAGTCTTCTATAAATAAGTCATGTCAGTGTCATAAAACATGTGTGTAAAAACTGTAATATTATGGAAAGGATAGATTGCTACTCAGCACATAGAGGTGTTGAGTTACAGACAGACACAATGAAAACACAGCTAGACATTTAAGCCTTTAGACAAAAAAGTCTTCAGAAATAAAAAACACATACACATTCACACAAGCACAATTCACACACACACACACACACACACAGCCATTTTCTCCGGCTGCTGTAGCCCAACTGCAGACTGAAACAGTGTCTGACATGAGAAGCAATTCGTTATGGATGGTGGGGGTACAGAGGAGGGATGGGTGGGTAGGGGGAGAGATAGCAGGGTTGGGATGGAAGAAGATATGACGCTGCCTCTGAAAGCATGTAGGGATATAGTCGGGACAGGATAGGATTTCTGGGTGCAGGTTAACAGGCTGTGTCTGGGGTGGGTCAGTGAATGGAAGGGGAAGGCATGGGGGAGAGGAAGAGGGAAAGGAGAGATGTAGAAAAGGGGAATGGTGTTGGAGTGGGAGCAGAGAAGGGGACAAGTAGATTTAGGACTGGGACTAGCAAAGGTTGAGTCCACAGCCCTCACCAACCTAGACCTAAAAAACCATATAAAACAGGCCCAAACCTCCTTGCAACAATGCCTCTTCATATATAAAACTCTTCTCCTCTGTATTCTCAAATTCCTGCATCCCATCTTCCAGACTGAAACTCTCGCCCTCTAAGAACTAGAGCAGCATGTACAAACTCACTTCAAAAAGCTCTCCAATCTGTGCACCTCCCACTCTTGCACTGCACTGCCAATTTCCACCACTTCTATAAGAGCCCTTATCAAATGTCCCCACATCCCCTCATGATTGACCAACCCTGCCTTGCAGACCTAATATATTTATCACACCCAGAAACTCCTTCACCATCATACATAATCCAGAACCTATGCAGACTTGAAACACACTCATCAATCTGTCCTACAAAATCCTCAGTCTCACAGAAGTACCCACTCTTACCAAAGGTCTTATTTTTAGCCCTCCCTCCCAAATTCACTCTTGCTGGACCTTCTTTACTTCCCTCAGTCACTACAGTGGAAACAATTTTTCATCAGTAACTCCACTGATCAGACTCAGTCACTCACACAGGGTTCAATACTAAACCCTGCCCAAGTCAGTTTACTCCTCCATCAACTGTGATCCACCCCCATGCCCTGAAATCATCACTGTTAATTTTCCAGAATTTCTTAAACTTGAACCTTGTCTCACCATTGACCCCAAAATCCCTCAATATGGAAACCAACCTTACATCTGCAGAAAGAACCACAAGTCACCACCTAAAACCTCATCCCAACTATATAGTCTTACCTGCTGTCAAAGGCTTCACCACTGTTGTTATGATCTGCAGGGATTATCTGGCAGAAGGACTCAGTCAGCTTTAAGATATGTCCATATAGATATCCTTCCACAGTGATCCCATTCGACTAATCCAGCAGGATCATTAGTCCCTCCCACAAACCCTTAGGCCCATCCCAGAACATTCCCCCCCCTCCCCGCCAGTCCCTTACTCTCCTCACTCCTACCACTCCCCACATTCTTACCTTCTGCATGGTTTCTTAAGTCAATAAACCCAACCACCAAGGAAACCCCACCATGGCCAGTTACTGCACCTGTACGGAGAGAATCTCTGCTCTCATGGACCAACACCATCAGCCTATTATCTGTATCCTATCCTTCTATATAAGATACACCAACCATTTGATTCACTGTCTCTCCATGGATCCTGTTCCCTTAACACCCAACCCATCACTGTTGATGCCACCTCCCTCTACACTAAAATCCACAATGATGAGGATCTTGCTGATGTTGAACACTACCTTTCTAATGCCCATCTGACTCCAGACTACAACCTCCTTCCTGGCTGCCATGACCAACTCTGTTGTCACCCACTTTTACTTTTCCTTTGAAGGCATCACCTCCAAACAAATGCATAGTACAGCAATGGGTGCCTGCATCATACCATCCTATGCCAACCTATTCATTGCCTTTCTAGAGGAATCCTTCTTAACCACCCAGAATCCCAAACCCCTCACCTGGTTCAGTTTCATTGATGACATCTTCGAGATCTGGACCAACAGTAAAGATACCCTATCCACATTCCTCCAGAAACTCAGCACTCCCCCTTCCCCCCCCCCCCCCCCTCCCCATTCACTTTACCTGATTCTCTTCAACCCAAGAACCCACTTTCCTGGAAGTTGACTTCCACCTCAAGGATGATTTCGTAAGTACCTCCATCCACATCATATCTACCAACCACCAACAATACCTCCAGTTCGACAGCTGCATACAAACAAGTGCCTTCCGTACTGCCTCTCCACCTGTGGTCATCATATCTCTAGTGACAAACAGTCCATCTCCAAATACAAAACTGGCCTCACTAATGCTTTCACAGACTAAAATTACCCTCCAAACCTTATTCAGAAACAGATCTCTCTTACCTTGTCTCTCCAGTCACTTATCACCTGCCACATATCCAACTGCCTGGCCACAAGGGATCTTTCTTTCATGACTCAGGACCAACCAGGGCTGGAGCAGCTGAATCACATTCTCTGCCAGGGTTTCGACTACTTCCTTTCATTCCCTGAAATGAGGAATATCCTACCCACTGTCCTCTCCACTCCTCCAAGAGTGTCATTCCACTCCCACAAAACATACTAAATATCCTTGCATATCCCTTCTCCACCCCTGCTCCCTGCCTGATGGCTCATATCCCTGCAATGCATGTAGCTTCAAGGCCTGTCCAGATAAATCCTCCCACACCCACTTACTCCACTCCTGTCACAGACATCTCTTACCCCATCAAAGTCAGAGCTGCCTGTGAAAGCAGCCAAGTTACCTAAAAAAAGCTCCAATCATTGTACTGTGTTCTACATCATCATGAGAACTAACAAACTGTCTGTCCATGTGAATGACCCAAGCCAAACTGTGGCAAAGAGACAGCTGAACCACCGTAGTTGCTGAACATGCTGCCCAGCATCATGTGTTTCACTTCAGTGACTGATTCACCAACTGTGCTTTTTGGATCCTTCCTACCAACAGCAGGGTTTGTGGATTGTGCTTGTGGGAACTCTCCCTACAACATATCCTTCATTCACATAATGCCCCTGGCCTCAACCTTCGCTACTCCCTGTCCTCCACCTACCTGTGCCCTTCCCTTCTGCTCCCACTCCAGCAATACAAAAGCCTTCTATTCTGCTAATGCACCTACCATCTTTTCCCCCTGTCTCTTCTCTCCTCTCTCTTTTTCTTTTCTGCTCTATCCTCTCCCCTCCCCACCCCAGCCTCACGACTCTGTACCTAGCAGTCTTGACCACCATTCCCCTACAAGCTCATATAGGAAGCGTAACATCTTCCCCCACACCTACCCTGCTGTCTCTCCCCCTCTCTGTTACCAGGCTACCCCAGATTACAGCTCACTATAAGACGTAGCTGCAGACTGCAGTTGGACCACATTAGTGGGCAACCATGACCAAGCTTGGCCATGTGTGTGGCTCGTGCACATATCAATGTGTATATACATTTTCTATTTCCAAAGGCAGTCTTTGTTGTTTAAAGCTTAAATGTTTAGCAGTCTTTTCATTGTCCATATCTCTGACACTCAGTGACTCCTCTATGTTGTACCTAGCAACCTGTCCTTTTCACAATATTATTGTTATTCTGTCCTGGACTTTCCAATGTTTTATTTCACCTAATGGCTTTCCTTCCATCTCAAACCGCAGTGCTCTTTCCCTTATTACTATTCTCTCATCCATTCTTCTCTCCTGTGTTTTACTGTTGCATTCCAAATTGTACAACCTCTGACTACTGAGCCATTCTGTATAAACTTTCTAGTGCCCACACAACACATGTTTACATGATGTTGAAAATCACTGATTGAGCATCTCATGTCCCACATTCTTCCTGTCAATACAATTATTCCTAGACCTTCAAATTGACCACACGTCCTCCATCACCCTAATGTAGTTTCACATGTTACTTTCAGCACCTTCCTGTGTCACACAGGAAGGAGCAGCCCTCCCATTCTCTGTCTTACCTTTATCCAGCACACACATACTGACCCTTACATAATCCATTTACATCTGCAGCCCCTTCTCTTCACACATATCCACCCATGGATCACCATCCCACTGTTTTCGTCTTTTTGTTTATTTTTCTTATTGATCTCACTATGTTTTCATTGTGAATTTAGTTTGTTTTTGTCTTTCTTTATGAGCAGTATCTCTCAAGTTTTACCTTTGTTTCCCATAAGTCATCTATTTTGTCTTGTTTGTGATTTTTTCCTACCATTTTATGTGTTTTTCATCCTGCATTATGGAACCTTGTTTCTTTCACCTGCACCAGTACAGAAAAGTTTCCCTATCTCTTTCCAGAACCCAGTTCCATGTACTGTTCCTGAATTGTTGTCTAACACATGGAATCCCTTCATATGACTTAACTATCCCGAGAAAGTCTATTAACAAAGTTTTAAGAATTGGCTTTAAATGATTACTCTAGGAGTATATATCGCCCACATAGGGTTTGTGAAGATAAGATTAGAATAATACTGGAGAGAATAATACATTGGGCCATCCAAACAATCATTCTTCCTGTGCTCCATATGTGAATGGACCTGGAGGAAACCCTTATCACTGACATAATAGGATGCACCCTGTGCCATGCACCTCACAGTGGTTTTCAGGGTATAAATGTAGATATATATGTAGAACCATGAAATTATCCATCTCTGGCTGCAGCACTTATGTCCACAGTGACTCTGTCAGCACATAGCACTCGTCAACCTAGTCCTGCAAACCCATATAAATCAGGTCCAAGCCTCCTCTTGATCCATAAAATTCTCCTGTTCTGCAGTGCCAAATTCCTGTAGCCCCATTCCCAAGTTGCAACTCTTGTCCTCCAGGAACAACAGCAGCAAGCCCAACACTACCTCAAAAAACTCTCCAACTGTTCACCTCCTATGCCTGCCATGGGCTACTACTATCCACCATCCCTACAATAGAATCCATCTAACCTTCATCACGCCACCTCATAGCCAACAAACTCTAACTCACAGACCTATTACATTTACTGCACCCTCAGAAACTGTATCCAGTCATGATACAGAATCCAGAACCTTAACAGACCCAAAACACAGTCACGAACTTGTCCTCCAAAAACCTCAGTCTCATAGGAGTGTCAGTCCAGGCCTTGCCTTTCACCCAACTCCCAAATTCAATCATGCTTTACTTATTAAGACCTTCTCTCCATCTCCTGGGCTGTACAGTGGAAGCACTTTTTCATCACTAACCCAACAGGCAGGCTCAATCCATAACCAATATCGAAACCTGCCTGACTCTGTTCATTCCTCCATCCAACCACGATCCACACCCACTGCACCAAAATGACCACCTGTTACCTTTCCAGAATTTAACCTTGAACCTTGCATCATCATCATTCCCCAAATCCCTCAATATGGAAACCAGCTTTATGTCTGCAGAGAGAATTGCAATCCACTACTGAAAAACTTATTCCACCCTCATAAATTTACCTGCTGAAAAAGTTTGCACCACTGTGCTTATGAACTACAGACCTTATGTGGCAGAGTGACTGCATCAGCTGTCAGCTACATCCACCTACAAACCCTGTCACAGTGACCCCATTTCAGAAACCTGGTAGGATCTCCAGTCGCTACTCAAACATTTAGGTCCATCCCAGAATCTCTTCCCTGAGTCTCTCCCTCCCTCTCTCTCTCTCTCTCTCTCTCTCTCTCTCTCTCCCCCCTCAGCCTCTGGCCACTCACTACACTCCTACATTCTACATGTCCATTAACCTAACTGCCCAGGATGCCCCATTGTAGGCAGTTACTGTGCCTACACAGAGAGATTCAATGTTCACAAGGACTAATACCTTCAGTCTATTACCCATACCCTACCATACTACATAAAAGACACCAACTATTTCATTTACCTACTCTCCACAGTGCCTGTACACTTTTATGACTCAGTGCCCTGCTTGTCAGTGTCAATGCCACCTCCATTTAAACTAACATCCCAAATGCCCATGGCTTTGCTGCTATTGAACACTACCTTTACCAATGCCCTACTGACTCCAATACTTTGCCCATGTTCCTCATCACCGTGACCAACTGTATCATCACCCACGGTCACTTTTTCTTTCAAGGCATCACTTACAAACTAAACCATGGTATAGTAATGGGCACCTGCATAGCAAGGCTCATGGATAATCTATTCATGGGGCATCAAGAGGGATCTTTACCACCCAGAATTCTCAGCTGCTTACCTGGTTGAGATTAATTCATGACACGTTTGTGATCTAAACTCAGTGTGAAGACACGCTATCCACATTCCTCCAGAACCTCAACAACATATGCCTCATTCACTTCACCAGGTCCTCCTCAACCCATGGAGCCACATTCCTTGATTTTCATGTCCTCCTCAAGGATGGCTATGTCATTTCCTCTGTCCACATCAAATTGACCAACCACTGACAGTACCTCCACTGTGACAGCTGCTGACCATTCCATACCAAGAAGAGCCTTTCATATAGTGTAGCCACCTATGATCATCACAGCTTTATATAGCAACTATGTATTCTTAAACTGAAGGTTCTGTAATATTCTCACCTGTCAGTAGCTGCTTTCTTTGGGATTGCAGTTATTAGATTCTTCTTGAATATTGAGTATATTTTGGCTGTCTCATGTATCCTTGATAACAGTTAGAATAATTGGTGTTTATCCCAAAGATATTCATAAATCTGAGGGAATATTCTCTAGTCCATTTTCTTTACATTTCGCTGAATTTCAGTCTCTAATCACAATAATATTTTTGTCTCACTTCACATACAAATTAGTTTCTCTTATCACATCATACCTTATATAAATCTCTTTATTATCTGCAGCATTGGTAGATATATTTATAGTTGTACTACTGTTGTGGATAATTTGCTCTTTATCTTGGCTATGATAATCCTTTCACTGATTCATTGTGAATTTAAGAGATTAAAAGCATGTAGTAGATAAAACTGAAAATAGGGTTAATATTTTACACAAAGCATAGAAAAGTAGGTATCAGGTTTCGTGATATGTTATTAGAAAGGTGAAGGCCAACTAATTAGAACTAAATCTAATCAAACAATGGAAAATTCAGGATGGAATGTAACAATACCAGAGAAGGAAAGTTGCTACTCACTATATAGTAAAGATGCTGAGTTGCGATAGGCATAACAAAAAGATTCAGCAGTAGACACATGTACACACATGCACATACACAGACTCATGCAAATGCAACTTGCACACACATCTGCAGTCTCAGAGAGCTGAAACCACACTGCAAGCAGCAGCACCAGTGCATGATGGGAGTGGCGACTGGGTGGTGGTAATGAGGAGGCTGGGGTGGGGAGGGGGAGGGATAGTATGGTGGGAGTGGTGGACAGTGAAGTGTTGCAGTTTAGATGGAGGGCAGGAGAGAAGGTGCGGAGGGGGGTGGGGGTAAATAGCGGAAAGGAGATAAAAAGAAATTAAAAGACTGGGTGTGGCGGTGAAATGACGGTTATGTAGTGCTGGAATGGGAACAGGGAGGGGGCTGGATGGGAGAGGACAGTGACTAACGAAGGTTGAGGCCAGGAGGATTACAGGAATGTAGGATGTATTGCAGGGAAAGTTACCACCTGTGCAATTCAGAAAACACCAGCTTTTCTGATTTTCCCTGCAATACATCCTACATTCCCATAACCCTCCTGGCTTCAACATTTGTTAGTCACCGTTCTCACCCATACAGCCCCCTCCCTGTTCCAATTCCAGTACTACACAGCCATCATCTCACCACCACACCCAGTCTTTTAATTTCTTTTTATTTCTCTCCTTTCTGCTATTTACCCTCTCCCCCCTCCGCACCTTCTCTCCTGCCCTCCATCTAAACTGCAACACTTCACTGTGCACTCCCACCATACTATCCCTCCCCCTCCCTGCCCCACCCTCCTCCTTACCCCCACCCAGTCACCATTCCCATCTTGCACTGGTGCTGCTGCTCGCAGTGTGGTTTCAGCTCTCTGAGACTGCAGATGTATGTGCAAGTTGTGTTTACATGAGTGTCTGTGTGTGCATATGTGTGTCTACTGTTGACAAAGGCATTAATGGCCGAAAGCTATAATTGTGTGAATCTTTTTGTTGTGCCTATCACGACTCAGCATCTCTGCTATATGGTGAGTAGCAACTTTCCTTCTCTGGTATTGTTAGAACTAAATCTAAGGCATTTGTAGATTATCAAGGTTTTACACTAGTGGTAGTGGATGATTCTTTGCCATTTTATTTTGTGGATTCCTTGGATAATTGCCTGTAATTGACATGCCATGCATTTAACTTTGAATGACTGAACAATATTTATCAGTATTACATTTTTGACACTATTTTTATATTTGTATGTAACTCTAGCTGTTAACAAAAATCTGTAAGTATTGCTTATATTGTTACTACAATTGTCATCCATCGTTTTCACCTGAATTTTTCCTGTGTCCATGACATGCACAAAAAATGCTGTATAATGGCCTTTGACTGGAAATGGTTTCACAATAAAGAATAAATTGAACAGCAGCGTAAGCTGTTACATGATTCATGTGTACAATTTGTAAATGCTGTAGAACATGTCCAACAAAAGTATTTCATTATTTTCATGTAGCTCACACCAGAAAGAACAAAAACACACAGTCTTTGACATAACACTATACCTGTCAATCCTTCACACTACTAAAAAGTTAGTGTGTTAAATATGTCAGAAGAAATAGAAATTTTTGCATATTACGCAAATCATTCTGACATTAATTTGAACATACAGATTGACCTAAAAGACAAAAAATATCATCCAAAATTTTACCAATATTCTCACAAATGTTTACTGCTGAAACACATGCCTTTGTTCATAAATTCTATTAATACAGATAACATATTTTAGAAATGAAATTATGTAACATATGAAATAAACAAATCTTTGGATGCTAAGCATGTTGCCAATGACAAGTAGTTAATGCCAAAAATTAGTATGCTCACTAAATATGTCATATAATTAGCTAATTAATGGCTTATTGGCAAACACTACCGGCACGTGCTAAGAAACTAGTATGTAAGGCAGGTTAAATTACACTGCTGGCCACCGTAAATGCAACACCCTGAAGGAAGCATCCGAATCAAGTGAAATTTACACCATGGGTTTGCAGCGATGAGATATGCAACTGATTAAAATTTCAGCGCAGACGCACATCACGCGCGCCTGTGGCGCCACCTCATAGCGCCATTTAAGGCTTGGCGATTTCGACGAGTGTACGTTCAGCACGTGTGTTTACCTTGTGGTTGTTTCACAAAACGATCAGTTATGCCTCGTAGACAACAGCGAACATCTTTTGATCAAGTATCCGAGTTCGACAGAGGAAGGATAGTGGCTTACCGAGATTGTGCATTATCATACAGAGAAATCGCTAGTCGTGTTGGACGAAACCAAACAACTGTAATGCGGATATGTGACCGTTGGATGCAGGAGGGTACGACGGACCGACGTGGTCGATCGCATTTACCTCGGTGCACCACTGCATGTGCTGATAAGCAAATTGTGCGCATGGCAGTGACGGATCGCTCATTGACATCCAGAACCGTAGCACACCACATTGCATCTGTAATGCATCATCCAGTGTCTACGCGTACCATTCGACGCCGTTTACAGCAGAGTGGTCTGTCCGCAAGACGTCCACTGCTTCGTCTACCATTGACGCAGAACCACAGACGTCTCCTTCGCCAATGGTGTCACGACAGAAGGATGTGGACGGCAGAATGGAATGACGTTGTCTTTACTGACGAGGCACGCTTCTGTCTGCAGCACCACGATGGTCGGATTTGAGTGTGGAGACACCGTGGAGAGAGGATGCTGGACAGCTGCATTATGCACCGCCACACTGGTCTTGCACCAGGTATTATGGTATGGGGCGGTATTGGATATTACTCTCGCACGCCTCTAGTACGCATTGCTGGTACTTTAAATAGCCGGCGCTACATATCCGAGGTGCTGGAGCCAGTTGTCCTTCCTTACCTTCAGGGCTCAGCCACAGCCATATTTCAACAGGATAATGCGCGACCACATGTGGCACGCATTGTCCGAAGGTTCTTCGTCAATAACCAGATTGAATTGCTTCCCTGGCCGGCTCGCTCTCCAGATCTTTCGCCGATAGAAAACATGTGGTCCATGTTTGCTCAACGAGTGACCCAGATTACATCCCCAGCTGCCACACCAGATGATCTTTGGCAACGTGTGGAAGCTGCTTGGGCTGCTGTACCCCAGGAACACATCCAACGTCTCTTTGACCCAATGCCGAGACGTGTGGCAGCGGTGATCTCCAACAATGGCGGCTACTCTGGCTACTGATTCTGGCAGGAACCACATGTCACAAACGTCTGTAAACGTAATCATTTGATACTTGGTCAACATGTTATCTACAAAATAAATCTTGTTGTGCTACCTCTTGTCTTTCTTGGTGTTGCATTTACGGTGGCCAGCAGTGTATATGAAAAAGTACCAGTTGCAACAAGTAATTCAGAACACTATACATCACAGACAAGGATGAATCACCTAAAACTTGCACTGAAAATATTGTGGAAATGGAAACCACTACTGTTGTGTGATTTTCACAGAATGGGTTGATAGTCAGAGGCTCATATTGTTAGCCAATAAATATATTGTAATAATACTTATAAAGTGTATTTTTTGTGAAACATGTGATTTTTAAATGGAAAAATGCCTATTGAATCTAACAAAACAAAAAGTAGCATAAATCAGAATGACACTGGTTTTTGTTGCAGTATTACAGTGCAAGTCATTTATGAAATATCATATTTTGAACACTTATATTGTACTATTCAACTTGCATAGTTGCTGAGTACAATTTTGTTATGTTTTCGTATGGTGTGCTTGTGTATTCTTTGAGTGAATTGTGACTTGCTAGTCAGTTAGTGCTTGACAGTCCAAGCAGTAGGTCACGAGTGGATGATGGGATTTACCAATGCAGAAAAGGCCAACATGTTCATGGTGTATGGAGATGAAGTTCATTCTTGTATGGTGTATGCAGCAAGATATCCCAATATACGTCAACTATTTCAGCAATTATATATCAACCTCTTCAACTAGTTACATGAAAGTGGTAGTGTAACACCTAGACAATGTAACAGAAGGAAACAAGGGATGACAGAAGAGTGGGAATTTAATGCTTGCAGCTGTTGCAGTTGATCCACACCTTAGCTCCTGCACAAACGCATGAGGAAGTGGCACAAGTCAGACAAGTCTCTTATGCATTCTCCATGGACATAGGTTCCCCCTATCACATCTCTCTCCATAAAGAGCTGGATGGAAATAATTAAGAGAATCATGTCAACTTCTGTACATGGACATTAAGACAGAATACTCCAGTTGTATCATGTATCTTGCTTAATTATGAACTCATATTTACCATTCGTGGCCAGATAAACAGCCAAAACATGCACTGTTGTTCCGTTGATAATCCACATTGGCTTTATCAGGTGAAACCTAAGTGTCCATGGAGTGTAAACACGTGGTGTGGGATAGTGAATCATCAGCTCATAGGCCTGTTTTTCATAGATGTAACACTGTATGTTCACAAATATTGCAACCTCCTAACTACCATCTTCCACAGATGCTTAAAGACATTCCTTTGCAGAATAGAAAGAACCTGTGTTGCCAACAAGATGGCTGTACTAAGTACTACAGCAGGTCTTCATGAAACATTTCCAAATCGTTGGATTGCACACAGAGGACCTGTACCTTGACCGGCCCATTCCCTGGATATGACACCTGTACACTTTTCTTTCTGTGGTGAAAGCTGAAAGATGCTGTGTACAAGGACATACCAACTACACCTGATGATATGCAGTGACATATTACTGCAGCCTACTTGACATCTCTTCTGAAGTACTAGCGCTAGGACATTGACTAATGAACATTGAGGTCAGGAAGATTATGGGAACTTAGGATATATTGCAGGGAAAGTTCCCACCTGCTCAATTTAGAGAAGTTGAGGTTGGTGGGAAGGATCCATATGGCTCAGGCTTGAAGCAGTCATTGGAATGAAGGATGTCATGTTTGGCAGCGTGCTTAGCAACAGGGTGGCCCACTTGTTTTTTGGCCACAATTTGTTAGTGGCCATTCATGTGGACAGACAGCTTGTTGGTTGTTATGCCCACATAGAATGCAGCACAGTGGTTGCAGTTTAGCTTTAGATCACATGACTGGTTTCACAGGTAGCCCTGCCTTTGATGCGGTAGGTGATGATTGTGACAGGACTCGAGTAGGTGGTGGTGGGAGGATGTATGGGACATGTCTTGCATCTAGGTCTATTACAGGGGTATAAACCATGAGGTAAAGGGTGGGGAGTAGGGTTTGTGTAGGGAGGGATGAGTATATTTTATAGGTTTAGTGGTTGGCAGGATACCACTGTTGGAGGGGTGGGAAGGATAGTGGGCAGGACATTTCTCTTTTCAGGGCACAACAAGAGGTAGTTGAAACCCTGGCGGAGAATGTAATTCAGTTGCTCCAGTCATGGGCGGTACTGAGTTATGAGGGGAAGGGGAATGCCCCTCTGTGGCTGGACAGTGGGGCTGTGGGAGGTGGTGCGAGACTGGAAAAATAAGGCACGGAAGATTTGTTTTTGTACAAGAGTTCAGTGAGACCCTCGGTATATTTTGAGAGGGACCACTTGTGACTGCAGATGCGACAACCATGAGTGGCTAGACTTTATGGAAGGGACTTCTTGGTATGGTACCAGTAGCAGCTGTCGAAATGGAGGTTTGATATTGATGGAGGTACTGATATAACCATGTTTGAGGTGGAGGTCAACATCTAGGAAAGTGTCTTGTTGGGTTGAGTAGGCCCAGGAGAAGCAAATGGTAGAGAAGTTGTTGATGTGCTCACCATTGATCCAGATCGTAAAGATGTCATCAATGAATCTGAACCAGATGAGGGGTTTAGGATTCTGGTTGTTTAGGAAGGATACCTCTAGATGGCCCATGAGTATGTTTGCATAGGATGCCATTTCAGTGCCTTTAGCCGTACCCTGGATTTGTTTGTAGGTAATGCCTCCACAGGAGAACTAATTGAGTGTCGGTGAGGATATAGTCGGCCATGGTGACTAGGAAGGTTGTTTGTTATCCATTGGGCATTGGGAAGGGTAGTGTTAATAGCGGTAAAGCCATGGGCTTTACGGATGTTAGTGTAAAGGAAGGTGGCATCAATAGTGACGAGCAGGGCAGCGTGTGGTAAGGGGACAGGAATTGTAGAGGGTTGCTGGAAGAAATGGTTGGTATATTTTATATAGGTGGGTAGGTTCTGGGTAATAGATTGGAGGTGTTGGTCCATAGGGCAGAGATTCTCTCAGTGGGGGCACAATAACTGGCCACAGTGGGGCATCCTGGGTGGTGGGGTTTATGGACTTTAGGAAGCATGTAGAAGGTAGAAGTTCAGCGAGTGGTAGGGGCGAGCAGAGAGATGGGCCTAAGGATTCGAGGAGTGATTGGACATCCTGCTGGTTTTCTGAAATGAGGTCACTGTGGCAAGGTTTGTAGGTGGATGTATCTGACAGCTGATGGAGTCCTTCTGCCAGCTAATCCTTGTGGTTCAAAACAATAGTGGTGGAGCCTTTATCCACAGGTCAGGATCAGTTTTTAGATGGCAGACTGTGGTTCTTTCTGTGGATGTAAGGTTAGTTTGTATGTTGAGTGATTTGGGGAATGATGGTGAGGCAAGATTCAAGGTTAATAAATTCTGGAAAGTTAACAAGGTGTGATTTGGGGGCAGTGGATGTGGATCATGGTTGGATGGCGGAGTGTACAGAGTTATGCAGGGTTCAACATTAGTCTTTGGTTGAATCTGATTGGTAGGGTTGATGGTGAAAAAGTGTTTCCACTGTAGAAACCGGAAGAAGGAGAGAAGGTCTTTAACAAGTCCTGCATGATTGAATTTGGGAATGGGGCAAAAGGTGAGGCCTTTGGAAAGGACTGATATTTCTGTGGGGCTAAGGCTTCTTGAGGAAAGGTTCATGACTGTATTGTGGGTCTGTTTAGATTCTGGATTCTGTGTGGTGGTGGGAAGGAGTTTTGGAGGGGGGTAAATATAGTAGGTCTGCGAGACAGGGTTTGTCAGCTATGAGGGGATGTGGAGGAGGTTTGGAAGTTGTTGTAAAGGGGATGGACAGTGGTCCTCAAGGTAGGAGTAGGAAGGGAGCAGGGTGGAAAGGTTTTTGAGGTGGTATTGTGCATGTTGCTCTAGTTCATGGGTTCCAGGAATTTGGGATTGCACAGCAGGAGAATTTTGTGGTTGGAGAGAAGGTACTGCAAGAAGGTCTGGGTTTGGTTAATATGGTTTTGCAGGAATATGTTCGTGAGGGCTAAGGATTGGCATAATGTGAATAGATGGAGATCATTGTGGAAGGAGGGGTGGCAGCTGGAGATGGGTAATTTGAAGGTAAGGCCATTTGGGGGGATTCCATGAGCCAAGCAACAACATAGAAACAGTATGTGGAACTGGGTTCTGGATCAGGATAAGGAAACTTTTCTGTATTGACACAGAGGGAAGGAGCAAGGATCCACGATGGTGGAAAAAATGCAAAAAATTACGTAAATAATGGAGAATTATGTCTGAAAAAATTTGCAAACATACATCCAAATATATGTGAAAAATCATGAGAAGGATGTAATGGATGCAACAGGGGGAAAGAAGATGAAATCTGGGGGAGTTGACGATAGTGAAAGGCGAAAACTCACTAAAATTGGAATGAAGTCACAATGAGATCAAAGAAAAGGTATAAATAATAAAAAGTATATATACATATACTGTGGATAGGAGGTCTGAGAATGAATAAGTGTGAAGAAGGGGGACAGCAGATGTGACTGGATGAGGTGGAATTAGTGGGTGTGAACTGGGATAGAATGGAGAAAGAGTTGGGGGCGGGGAGTGGGGAGGGGTTCACAGGATGAGGTGCAAGATATTGTGGCACCAGAAAGGTGAGGAAATAACACGCGAAAACACAGGAAAGTGGCGCAGGAAGAGTGATCAATTTGACAGTAAAGGATTAATAATATCAGTGGGGGTAATGTGGGACATAAGATGCAGCACCAACAATCAGCATGGTCTTGTAACCGTCTGTTGTGCATGGCCAAGATGGTTGATACAGTGAGGCTCATAAGTAGAGCATGCACTGCAGTTTGCAAGTTGACAAAAGAAACACAGGAAAGAAGAGAAAGAAGGATGTACATTGAGTATAGTGATGCATTAGAAAAGAGTAACAAAGGAAAACATCACTGGCTTAGGATCAAAGAAAAGCTGTCAGGCAAAAATCAAACAGTGAAAAATCTGGGATGGAATTTAATGATATCATGAAAAGGAAAGTTCCTACTCACCATATAGCGGAGATGCTAAGTTGCACATAGACATAACAAAAAGACTGTCACAAATAAAGCTTTCGGCCAGTAAGGCCTTCACCAAAAATAGACAATAGACACAGACACACACACACACACACACAGACACACACACACACACACACACACACACACACACACACACACGACTGCAGTCTCGGACAACTGAAGCCCCGCTGCAAGCAGCAGCACCAGTGCGTGATGGGACTGGCAACTGGGTAGGGTAAGGAGGAGGCTGGGGTGGGGAGGTGGAAGGATAGTAGGGTAGGGGTGGCAGACAGTGACATGCTGCTGGAGAGCACAGGGACGAGGTGGAGAGAGGATAGGGCAACTATGTGCAGTCAGGCGGTTAGACCGGTGGCAGGTGAGAAGTGTGGAGGGGAGGGGGGGTGTGTTACCGGAAAGGGAGAGAAGTAAAAGACTGTGTGCAATGGTGAGATGAGGACTGTGTAGTGCTGGAATGGGAACAGGGAAGGGCCTGGATGAGAGAGAACAATGACTAACGAAGGTTGAGGCCAGGAAGATTATGGGAACTTAGAATATATTGCAGGGAATGTTCCCATCTGCACAATTTAGAAAAGCTGGTGTTAGTGGGAAGGATCCATATGGCACAGGCTTGAAGCAGTCATTGGAATGAATGATGTCATGTTTGGCAATGTGCTCAGCAACAGGGTGCCACTTGTTTCTTGGCCACAGTTTGTCGGTGGCCATTCATGTGGCCATACAGCTTGTTGGTTGTCATGCCCACATAGAATGCAACACAGTGGTTGCAGTTTTGCTTGTAGATTACATGACTGGTTACACAGGTAGCCCTGCCTTTGATGGGCAGGTGATGTTTGTGACAGGACTGGAGTAGGTGGTTGTGGGAGGATGTATGGTACACGTCTTGCATCTAGGTCTATTACAAGGGCATAAACCATGTGGTAAAGGGTTGCAAGTGGGCGCTGTGTAGGGCTGGATGTGTATATTATGTAGGTTTGGTGGACAGCAGAATACCACTGTTGGAGGGGTGGGGAGGATAGTGGGCAGGACATTTCTCATTTCAGGGAACAAAGAGAGGTAGTTGAAACCCTGGCAGAGAATGTAATTCAGTTGCTCCAGTCCTGAGTGGTACTGAGTTATGAGGGGAAGGGGAATGCCCCTCTGTGGCCAGACAATGGGACTTTGGGAGGTGGTGGGACACTGGAAAGATAAGGCACGGAAGATTTGATTTTGTACAAGGCTTCAGTGAGACCCTTGGTATATTTCGAGAGGGACTGCTTGTCAGTGCAGATGTGATGGTCATGGGTGGCTAGGCTGTATGGAAGGGACTTCTTAGTATGGAACAGGTGGCAGCTGTTGAAATGGAGGTATTGATGGTGGTTAGTAGGTTTGATATGGATGGAGGTACTGATATAACCATGTTTGAGGTGGAGGTCAACATCTAGGGATGTGGCTTGTTGGGTTGAGTAGGCCCAGTAGAAGCAAATGGTGGAGAAGTTGTTGAAGTTCTCACCACTGATCCAGACTGCAAAGATGTCATCAATGAATCTGAACCGGATGAGGGGTTTAGGATTCTTGTTGTTTAGGAAGGATACCTCTAGATTGCCCATGAGTATTTTTGCATAGGATGGTGCCATGTGGGAGCCAGTAGCTGTTCCCCAGATTTGTTTGTAGGTAATGCCTGTTTGTTTGTAGGTAATTCCTGGTTGTACGTAATGCCTGCCATATATCCTATGTTCCCATAATCCTGCTGGCCTAAACCTACATTCGTCATTGTCCTCTCCCATCTAGCCCCTTCCCTGTTCCCATTCCAGCACTACACAGTCCTCATTCCACTATCACACCCAGTTTTTTACTTCTCTCCCTGTGCTCGCCAGCAGCATGCCACTGTCTGCCACCCCTACCCTACTATCCTCCCCCTCCCCACCCCAATCTCCTCCTTACCATACCCAGTTGCCAGCCCCATCACGCACTGGTGCTGCTGCTTGCAGTGGGGCTTCAGTTATCTGAGACTGCAGTCATGTGTGTGTGAGTTGTGTGTGTGTGTGTGTCTGTGTGTGTGTTTTTGATGCATGCCTTACTGGCCACAAAGTTTATTTGTGACTGTCTTTGTTGTGCCTATCTGCAATTCTGCATCTCTACTATAATGGTGAGTAGCAACTTACTTTTCCATAATATTGTTATATATCTTGTAAAGACTTGCACTAGAACCCTGCAACAAACACAATTGACATTCTAATTGTCCCTAATTTTATTTTGTTACTATTAATAGTCATCATTCCATCTAAAAAAGTATGTTTGCACAAAAAACACTTTCTAAATATTATTACAGTCTGTCTGTCAGCTAACAATACAAGCCCCTGACTGCCAATCTGTTCTGTGCAAACTGCATATCAACAGCATTTCCATTTCCACATTGCATTTCTGATGCATGTTTTAGGTGATTCACCCTGTATAAGGCAAGTTAAATTATATGATAAAGTAGCAGTCACAATAAGTAATACAAAACACTATACAATGCAGATGTATTTTGAAAGATACATTGTCTTCAGTAATAGAGATGCCACTGATCAGCATGTACCTGATACTTGTGTGGTGATATTATTTCCCAGATGTAGAAGGAGCTTCTGGCATACTCCATGGGCATGTGTTGGGAACTCAGATGCTTGTGTTGTATGTTAATGACCAGGCTGACACTATTAATAGTAGCCTCTGACTTTCCACAAATGATCAGATGTCTATAATTGAGTACTATCCAAAAAAGTTGCACAAATATCCTATTATTTCCTGATGAGAGTTTGCAGTGGTGCAAAGACTGGCAAACCTGCTTTAAATGTCCAGAAATGGAAAATTTTGCACTTCACAGAACCAAGAAAGGTGTAACCAGTATACATGTGAGTCACAAATGTGATCAGTAAACTCTTACAAGTGTCTGATGTACCAATTTGCAGGATTTTGAAATGGAGTGTTCACATATACTCAGTTGTAGGTATAGTAGGTTGTGGACCCCAGTGTCTCAGTAGGATACGGGGAAAATGCAGTCAGTGTACAAAGGAGCCTGCTTACAAAACATCCATGTGTCTTGTCCTAAAATGCCGGTACTGCTAAAATATTTGGGATCCATAACAAAAGGGAGTTATAGGATATACTGAATACAATAAAGTTCAGCACAGAAAGGCTCAAGGGAGAGCATTTCAGAGATGATGAAAAGTCTGAAATGGAAGGCACCTTAGAAAGTGGCAGTTGTACCACAAAAGCCTCCTTGTAAAGTTTCAAGAACCAGAAGAGAATCTAGTATTATACTACAGCCCTCTATGTGTTGCTCCCATAGCAACAGCAAAGACAAGACTGAACTAATAGCAGAATACATAGAAGCTCCATAGAAGAACAGCACGGAAAGAAACTCAAGAAGACTGTCTATGTATTTTTCATTGTTGGATGCTGTGGAGCAACCAGCTTGAATGGAGATGTTGATAATCTTTGGCACTGTATTTAATGAGCTTATTACTCCAAGATTATGAAGAAGGAGCATTTAGTCTAGAAGTAGAACAAACAAGAGTAGAGCCACTGACAGCTAGAGTTGCCAGCTGTAAGGTTAAGAGTAGGGTAGATAACTAACCTATGGTCAAACATGCCTAGTCATCCAAGAGAGTTAAGAAAAGCTGTAAGTCTGCTGACCTTGGTATAGATGTGCCTAACAGCTTTGTAGCTCTGGAGACTGTGGAAAAAAGTTTGCAGACAGTCCATGGTGTTCAGGAACATGCTGATGAGGGAGTGAAAAAGTGGAAATTAAAGTGAGTGGTCAGAAGGCTTAAACAACCATGAATTTCTTTCTGTTAAAGTAGACTGTTCCAGCTCAAGTGCCTGCACATGGGCAAATGGGCTCCCAGAGGCAGAGGCAGGAAATTTTACAGCTGCTAGGTGGACAGTGAAGCAGTAGACAAGGCATCTGTGAGCAGAAGTGGAGAACAGCAAATGCACAGTCAGTCAGTGCCTTACATGTAACAATGTTAGTTAGTGAGATAACATTGACGAAGCAAATATGTTTGTGAGACCACATGTTTAACACAAAGAACAACATGAATAAAAAATATTAAGAGCTTGTTACAATTTTGGTACATTAAATTCTTTTGTATTCTGAATGATAAAATAACTGGTACCTGACCCAATGTTTCCACAAACACAGAACATTCTTCAGGGCTCAATTGTGAGGCTAGGACTTTCATGCATTTATTAAACAACACTGAAAGAAACTATTGACAACAAAATGTCAGTCCAAGGATAGAAATAATCTCAGCCATGTTTCTGTGTAGCTTGTCAAGCCCCTCTACATGTATATAATGGCACCATCCAAACAAATTCATGCTGCTGTAACACATGTCCTTAAGCATAGTACAATTATGTAAATCAACTGCTTCTAATTGCAATTCCAAAGGCAGTTTGGAAAAAATTTTGGAAATTTGTGGTAACATCCTATGGGACCAAACTGCTGAGGTCATCAGTCCCAAGGCTTACACACTACTTAATCTAACTTAAACTATCTCATGCTAAGGACAAAACACACATCCATGCCTGAGGGAGGATTTGAACCTCTGAAGGGGGGCAGCCGTAGAAACTGTGGCAAGGCACCCCGTGAGGCAGTACTTTGGAACAGTATGAGCTAGGGAGTATTCAAAGGTGGGAAATGTTCTAATTAGTGCTGAACTCCCTGGGTAGATAATTCCAGGTAACTAGCAGTTTTAAGCCAAGTGCAGGGCTCAGCAATGCCACCTATAATTTAGCCTCTCTGGAGGAAAGATGATATTATGATTATTGTTTGTGATGGGGTCAGTTTGGACTGTAACTTCAACTATGCAATTGAGGATGGAATTGCACTCATTCCTGGGAATACTCTTCACACTGTTAGAGTGATATGACAAACTTATGATGAAACATGGAGTCAAACATGGAGCTTCAGGAGTTGCTCAACAGAGTGAGGACCCACACATGTATGTTACTCACATGGTCACACCACACATGTCATGGTCTGCTCTGAATGTGATACTTGATTGAGAAGTAGTGACTTCAATGTGTTGGAAACTGATAATTTCCAGTAAGACAGTATGGTGGTCCCATTGTCCTTTTTATCAGATACAAATAATACCATATGGCAGAGGATGACACAATGGACATTGAGCACTGTGTGTCCCTTTGGCCTTCTCTCTCGGGTTCCTGAAAGATTTCACCTGATAGCAACGTATTAATGGTGCTTTGTCTGCTACATTATTCATGTAGTGTATGAGTAATCTACACTCTTATTACATTTCAGAGTGTTAGTTAGTGTGTGTATTTTTTATTTATGAATTGAAAAAAACTTTGTTTTTATTTTTATATTTAGCTTTATCTTTATTTGAAACATTATTTATATGCAAATCTGTTCATACTAGTAGTTATTTAGATCTCTTGTGAGATTCTTCTTTCAGAAAGTAAGATAATTTTATAAAGAAATACAAGGCAGTGTTTATTTTGCAGTGCCAGATGAACCTGAGAATTTGTCAGTTGAAGAAAATAATGGGGTGGTTATTGTGAGCTGGGACCCACCAAAATGCAAACGAGGACTGCTGATATTCTACAACATTCATGTTAGTTGCATAAAATCAAAAGATGGACCCAGCTGTCCATGCCAAGATAACAGCAGCATGAATTCCACAATATCAGCATCATTGTCAAATGGAACATTCTATGGAATAAAAGCATTTTCTATATACAGAGTTTCTGTTTCTGCTGAAACAAAGAAAGGTGCTGGAGATTCTGCTGAAAAAATATTCAGCACAACAGAAGGTGGTGAGTATGTACTCAAAATTTTGTTATTATTATTGTTATTATTTATTTTTTCACATAATATTGATTTTCTGTTAGATCTGTGGTTTGGTGCCCATTTACAACTGCATTAGTCTCATTATCAGAAGTTGCAAATATGACATTAAAACACAAGAAGCAGTGAACTGGTCAGAATTATGACAAATAATTTCAGCTAGTCCATGGCCATGCAAGCCTATACTGTAAAACAATGTTGTCACGAGTACTTAAAAAAAATAAGTTTCATGCAATGGCTGTTATTTATCTCCAATTTATTTTTATTTTAGGTAATAGAGTGTTTTGGCTGTGTAGCCATTTCAAGTAAAATGATTAACCCATTAACTACTTTTGTTTTGGGTTACAGTCATTTACGTTGGCTGTCCATGATTGGCAGGGATTAAATGCTGTAGCCATGACATTCAGTACAGCACAAACTGTTGCACATACTATGTCATTTACAATGAAACACTTATAGGTTCTCAACAAGAAATGATTTACATTTCATCAGGCACAGTTGTAGTGGCTAATAATAAGTCACAGAAATAATGGAGAAGTGATTGTATGTGGAGATTTGAATACAGATTACATCTTGGATGGATCTGTGGATCTGATCAAAGGCACCCTGAGTTGCTGATGTCCAGCTTTGATTTGACTCATATAGTAATAGCTTCAACAAGAATATAACACTATGCAACAACACTGATAATCTGTTTGAACACCCAGTTCAGTTTAATATAATGGATGTGAGCTCCATAATAAATGGTTTATCTGACTATGACAGTCAAATGGAGCAATAAAGCATTCACACCAATCAGGTTTAACTATGAAAAGAAAGGTAAAAATTAACAGGTTTATGACTGCTGACTCAGTTATGCTATTCACATAGAATTTACAGGCTAAAAGTTGGGAATAAATTTGTCAAGGAAACACACCAGACTAGAAATTTAGCTTTCAATAAAATATTCTTACAACATTATGAATACAGTTTTCTTTACAAAGGATCAGAGAAATTTACAATGGAGGCCAAGGAAAAAGGTGGCTGACATTTGGGATCAAAATATCTTGGACTTTTTTTATTTAAAGCAAAAGGTTAGTCAAAGCTTGTGACAACATCATAAGTCAACTAGCAGAATTTTTTAGCATCAAAAATGCAAAAATCATGTATTATGCACAAAAAGTTCAGAATTTCAAGAACAAGACAAGGCCAATGTGGAAAATTGTAGGTCCAAAATGAATAAACTCAGCAAAGAAATTATACTGAACTCCCAGATAAAAGTTGCAGTGAGACAGATGACATGAAATTCAAATTATTGGCTACTAGGTTTGCTGTATTCTTCCTGAAAATACCAGACAAAGCAAGGGCAAAAAAAGAGTCCATTGAAAGCAGATCAAATACCCTTATTTAGACAGGCAATGCATACTCTATCTCCAAATGCCTGTTCTGACAACTTATCTGTTAGAGGGACTGTTCTGACTGCCATATTGAGAACCAAGATTCAATTCCCAGCAATGCCAGGGGGAGTGGGGAGGGTGGTGGTGGGGGAAGGAGGGGGGAAGGGGAGCTGGAATGGGGCCACTAATGCATACTGAAGAGCTAACTGAATGAGAAATAGTGACTCTGAGGACTGGGAAGCTGGCAGTGGCTGGGAGAGTGATATGCTGACATTATTGCCCTCCAAATGGCATCCAAATGGTGCCATACTGCAAAGATGGCAGCCAGTCAGCACTGAATAGCTTGTGTGGTAATTCATTCATTTGAAAAAAAAAAAAAAGTCTGCTAGAGAGATCACTAAAATCAGCAGGTGACTAAAAGTGGACAAAACCTTAGAAAATTCCCATGCTGACTTGTTAATGTTACCAGTGAAACTTCTTGTTTCCAAGTATTATACTTCTTGACCTATTACGATCTTGTCAAGAAGTTCTCCTGCCATCTTTTCATTGATTGACCTAATGAGCTTGTACTGTTTGATTGGTAGTGTAGTATGCATTCTGGGATTCTCTTTGAGCTCATTCATTGCAGATGTTTTCTCAAGTTGTTTTAATAGTTCTGAACAAAATGTGTGATGGGTCCCATTTCAGGTTCCTTCAACACATCTCTGTTCCTTTTGTGATCTTATTTGGTTTAACCAGCTACTCATCGCAAGAATTTTATTTCACTGGCTGTCAGTGTTTTTGAATTTTTAGGTTTTATTATCTGGGCTTCACTGTCATCACAGAGCACAGGTCTCCCTAATGTTTTACAATGCCATGTTCTGGTCTACTTCTGGACTAAGGAATGTTTAATTACATAATTAATGATCCCATTGCTGTTATGTACCTGGAGGCTTTTTCAGCTAGGTCTGTTTCTCCCATAAAGGATAGTTTATAGCCTAAATATGTGAATATGTTCACTCTTTTTTAGAATTTTATTTTTCAAATAGATCTTATTTTGTACTAGACTTTGTTTTTTCAGTGTTGATGCCACTGTTGTTCTTCTTGGATAAAATCTGTAAACTGTGTACAGAATGTTGAAGGTCATCCTCTGAAGATGTTACAAAAGCTAAATCATGTGCAAAAAGTAAAGCTCTAGTTTTGTGTTTCTATTGAATGAAGCAGTTCGGCCTTCATCTCCACTCTTGGAGGATTTTATTCATATGAATAGTAAGCAAGAGTGGTGAAAGTCTGCATCTCTGTGATACTCCTGCATGTATTCTGCCCCACCCTGATACTTTGTCCTCTTTCTTGACACAGATTAAATTTGTTTGATAAATTTTGTGTATTAGTGATAAGTTGCTGGGTACATTATTATCTGCAAATCTGTAATAATTTGTTTCTGTTGACTTTGTTGAAGGCATTTTGATGATATTGGCCCTACATTTCATATTCTGTATTCAATAAACTTATTCCTCAGTAGCTACCACAGTTTTCCAAGTCTCCTTTTTCAAACACAGGAATGACAACTGAATTATTCCAGCTCTCAAGTATATCGCGTCCCAACCAAAATATATTTTAATGTTGGAGAAGACAGACTGATACTTATCATTAAGAAGACATGTCAAGCTGCAGACAGGCACAATTAAAAGACACTTACATAAAGCTTTCAGCCACAGCCTTCATCAGTAAAGGAGACACACACACACCATTCACATGCACAAGCAAGCATACCTCACACACTCACATGACTGCCAACTCCAGCATCTCAGGCTGGAATGCAGCTACCACATGGGATGCAAGCAGCAATCTGGAGGGGGCAGGGAAGGGTAAGGGATAGTAATTAGGGGTGGGGAGAGAGATGAACGCTGTCCGGTGGTGAGTGAGGGAACTAGACATCCAATAGGCACAGTGTCATGAGGTTGTGCAGCAGTGTGTTTGGTAAAAAAGCAGCAAAAAAAATGGGAGTGGGAAAAGATGGGCAGATGCATTGGAAAAGTGCTGCAAGTAAACAGGTGGGAGATGAGAATGTGAAGAAGATGACAGGACAGAGGGAGTGGAAACTGTTGGGTGGATGGTGTGGGGACAGTATATTAATGTAGGCAGAGGCCAGGATAATTATGGGAGCCATCACCAAACTATGGCCAAGAGCCTAGACCACCCTGTGGCACAACATACAGCTGAACACAACACACTTTATTTCAATGGCTGCTTCACTATCCCAGTCATCTGGATCCCTTCCTCAATTTCACATTCTTTATTATTTCACTACTTAGATTTTTAATAATTTTAAATATCTGTGTTTGGGGTCCATAAAAATCATGTTCTAAATTTGCCACAGATTCTTCCCACCTCTGTATATATTTTCTGTGTATTTCTGTTTTAGTTTTCTCTTGTAGTAATTCCTCTTTTCTTATGATATTGTATTTTATCTTCTTCTTTCCTTCTAGATGGATATTTCACAAATGCTTCTCATTTGTCTTTTATAGCCTTTTTTGGAATAATCATCCCATTTTCTCTGTCCTTTTTCCCTGTGCCACTACTTCTCTGACAAGGCTCTGATTTTCAGCTTCTCTTAGAATGCATTGGAGAACCTCCCATTCTTCTATTGCTATTTCTTTCATTGGTGATATTTTCACTGGCTCATCAAGTTGTTTTTGGTGTAATCAAACTATACTGAGGGTCTCTCAGAAGGCTTACAGGGACAGTAGTTCTTTATTCATTGTCAGTTTCTTGTACTTCTTTTTATGCCACCTTGTTCTTGTTCATATGGTGCTTACTGGGCAATTATGATAAGATTCAATTTCAGGACCTCAAAACACTCTTGCACCCAATACTATATCAGTCACTTTGTTATTACAAAGAATATAATGTATTATTGATCTGAGGTCCTTTGCTTCACAAATGAATTTGTGGCTTGCTTTATGTTTGAGCACTGTGTTCATAATTTTGATTTCATTACATACAGTAAAATCAATTAAGCTATAACCATAACTATTGCATGTTTCTTTCCCTGTGAGAGCCTACACACTGGTTGATTTGGGCATAACCTACAAGAGCACTAAAGTCCTCCATTACTATAATAATATTAGACTTATTGATTTTGCAAATGATCTGCTCTGCTTCAACTGGTGCATAGACACCAATGACTGCAGTGTAGCCTCTCAATAGTTTTAATTGCAATTGAATGATCATTTAGCTTCAGAAAGTGTAGTTGTTGATTACTGATCTGAAGCGCATCTGTACTGTCAGTATGACACCAGATTTTGCTCTTGTTTACCAATCAACTCTGTTGAAGAAATGTAAGTAATTCCAAGTCTCATTGGAAACCTCTTTTTTTTAAAAATTATATTTCATTTTATTTTTTAGGAAATTTATATGATTGAAAATCCTTCTTGTCAGTATGTCACATAATTGGTCTTCTTTATGGGCAATGCCTTTTACATTCCGTGTCTTGATATTTTGAATTTTTTTCCATGCATTATCCTTTTGTATCGCTGAGTCATCATGTCAGGCAATCTGATTATTTTCTGGTTGATACTTGAAACCATTAAGTTATGTACTTCCAGTAGGTTGCTGGCAAGGAAGCAAGTCCAGTGACAGGGCTTCTGGGCCAGCTTTGGAGATTACTTTAGCTGCCCTTAACATAGACAACCAACACTGTTGGTAGCCTCCTCTAATCTGAGGAACAGATACTACCTCATGTATTTGAGATAGTTCCTCCACTTTATGTGCTGTTCTCAAAAATTATTGAGAAAGTGGCTTGGAACACAACACTAAACAACCTTTCTTAAAATTATATATAATAGAGGGAAACATTCCACATGGGAAAAGTATATCTAAAAACAAAGATGATGTGACTTACCGAACGAAAGCGCTGGCAGGTCGATAGACACACAAACAAACACAAACACACACACAAAATTCAAGCTTTCGCAACAAACTGTTGCCTCATCAGGAAAGAGGGGAAGGAGAGGGAAAGACGAAAGGATGTGGGTTTGAGGGAGAGGGTAAGGAGTCATTCCAATCCCGGGAGCTGAAAGACTTACCTTAGGGGGAAAAAAGGACAGGTATACACTCGCACACACACACACATATCCATCCACACATATACAGACACAAGCAGACATATTTAAAGACAAAGAGTTTGGGCAGAGATGTCAGTCGAGGCGGAAGTGAAGAGGCAAAGATGATGTTGAATGACAGGTGAGGTATGAGTGGCGGCAACTTGAAATTAGCGGAGATTGAGGCCTGGTGGGTAACGGGAAGAGAGGATATATTGAAGAGCAAGTTCCCATCTCCGGAGTTCAGATAGGTTGGTGTTGGTGGGAAGTATCCAGATAACCCGGACGGTGTAACACTGTGCCAAGATGTGCTGGCCATGCACCAAGGCATGTGTTAGCCACAGGGTGATCCTCATTACCAACAAACACTGTCTGCCTGTGTCCATTCATGCGAATGGACAGTTTGTCGCTGGTCATTCCCACATAGAATGCATCACAGTGTAGGCAGGTCAGTTGGTAAATCATGTGGGTGCTTTCACATGTGGCTCTGCCTTTGATCGTGTACACCTTCCGGGTTACAGGACTGGAGTAGGTGGTGGTGGAAGGGTGCATGGGACAGGTTTTACACCGGGGGTGGTTACAAGGATAGGAGCCAGAGGGTAGGGAAGGTGGTTTGGGAATTTCATAGGGATGAACTAACAGGTTACGAAGGTTAGGTGGACGGCGGAAAGACACTCTTGGTGGAGTGGGGAGGATTTCATGAAGGATGGATCTCATTTCAGGGCAGGATTTGAGGATGTCGTATCCCTGCTGGAGAGCCACATGCAGTGTCTGGTCCAGTCCTGGAAAGTATCCTGACACAAGTGGGGCACTTTTGTGGTTCTTCTGTGGGGGATTCTGGGTTTGAGGGGATGAGGAAGTGGCTCTGGTTATTTGCTTCTGTACCAGGTCAGGAGGGTAGTTGCGAGTTGCGAAAGCTGTTGTCAGATTGTTGGTGTAATGGTTCAGGGATTCTGGACTGGAGCAGATTCGTTTGCCACAAAGACCTAGGCTGTAGGGAAGGGACCGTTTGATGTGGAATGGGTGGCAGCTGTCATAATGCAGGTACTGTTGCTTGTTGGTGGGTTTGATGTGGACGGACGTGTGAAGCTGGCCATTGGACAGGTGGAGGTCAACGTCAAGGAAAGTGGCATGGGATTTGGAGTAGGACCAGGTGAATCTGATGGAACCAAAGGAGTTGAGGTTGGAGAGGAAATTCTGAAGTTCTTCTTCACTGTGAGTCCAGATCATGAAGATGTCATGAATAAATCCGTACCAAACTTTGGGTTGGCAGGCCTGGGTAACCAAGAAGGCTTCCTCTAAGTGACCCATGAATAGGTTGGCGTACGAGGGGGCCATCCTGGTACCCATGGCTGTTCCCTTTAATTGTTGGTATGTCTGGCCTTCAAAAGTGAAGAAGTTGTGGGTCAGGATGAAGCTGGCTAAGGTGATGAGGAAAGAGGTTTTAGGTAGGGTGGCAGGTGATCGGCGTGAAAGGAAGTGCTCCATTGCAGCGAGGCCCTGGACGTGCGGAATATTTGTGTATAAGGAAGTGGCATCAGTGGTTACAAGGATGGTTTCCGGGGGTAACAGATTGGGTAAGGATTCTAGGCGTTTGAGAAAGTGGTTGGTGTCTTTGATGAAGGATGGGAGACTGCATGTAATGGGTTGAAGGTGTTGATCTATGTAGGCAGAGATCCGTTCTGTGGGGGCTTGGTAACCAGCTACAATGGGGCGGCCGGGATGATTGGGTTTGTGGATTTTAGGAAGAAGGTAGAAGGTAGGGGTGTGGGGTGTCGGTGGGGTCAGGAGGTTGATGGAGTCAGGTGATAGGTTTTGCAGGGGGCCTAAGGTTCTGAGGATTCCTTGAAGCTCCGCCTGGACATCGGGAATGGGGTTACCTTGGCAAACTTTGTATGTGGTGGTGTCTGAAAGCTGACGCAGTCCCTCAGCCACATACTCCCGACGATCAAGTACCACGGTCGTGGAACCCTTGTCCGCCGGAAGAATGACGATGGATCGGTCAGCCTTCAGATCACGGATAGCCTGGGCTTCAGCAGTGGTGATGTTGGGAGTAGGATTAAGGTTTTTTAAGAAGGATTGAGATGCAAGGCTGGAAGTCAGAAATTCCTGGAAGGTTTGGAGAGGGTGATTTTGAGGAAGAGGAGGTGGGTCCCGCTGCGACGGAGGACGGAACTGTTCCAGGCAGGGTTCAATTTAGATGGTGTCTTGGGGAGTTTGATCATTAGGAATAGGTTTAGGATAATTTTTCTTCGTGGAAAAGTGATATTTCCAGCAGAGAGTATGAGTGTAGGACAGTAAATCTTTGACGAGGGCTGTTTGGTTGAATCTGGGAGTGGGGCTGAAGGTGAGGCCTTTGGATAGGACAGAGGTTTCGCATTGGGAGAGAGGATTGGAGGAAAGGTTAACTACTGAATTAGGGTGTTGTGGTTCCAGGTTGTGTTGATTGGAATTTTGAGGTTTTGGAGGGAGTGGAGCTGGAAGTGGGAGATTGAGTAGATGGGAGAGACTGGGTTGGTGTGCAATGAGAGGAGGTTGAGGTTTGCTGGAAAGGTTGTGAAGGGTGAGTGAGTTGCCTTTCCGGAGGTGGGAAACCAGGAGATTGGATAGTTTTTTGAGGTGGAGGGTGGCATGCTGTTCTAATTTACGGTTGGCCTGTAGGAGGATGCTCTGAACAGCCGGTGTGGATGTGGGAGAGGAAAGATTAAGGACTTTTATTAAGGATAGGAGTTGACGGGTGTGTTCAATGAACACACCCGTCGACTCCTATCCTTAATAAAATTAACGGGTGTGTTCATTGAACACACCCGTCAACTCCTATCCTTAATAAAATTCCTTAATCTTTCCTCTCCCACATCCACACCGGCTGTTCAGAGCATCCTCCTACAGGCCAACCGTAAATTAGAACAGCATGCCACCCTCCACCTCAAAAAACTATCCAATCTCCTGGTTTCCCACCTCCGGAAAGGCAACTCACTCACCCTTCACAACCTTTCCAGCAAACCTCAACCTCCTCTCATTGCACACCAACCCAGTCTCTCCCATCTACTCAATCTCCCACTTCCAGCTCCACTCCCTCCAAAACCTCAAAATTCCAATCAACACAACCTGGAACCACAACACACACTCCTATCCTTAATAAAATTAACGGGTGTGTTCATTGAACACACCCGTCAACTCCTATCCTTAATAAAATTCCTTAATCTTTCCTCTCCCACATCCACACCGGCTGTTCAGAGCATCCTCCTACAGGCCAACCGTAAATTAGAACAGCATGCCACCCTCCACCTCAAAAAACTATCCAATCTCCTGGTTTCCCACCTCCGGAAAGGCAACTCACTCACCCTTCACAACCTTTCCAGCAAACCTCAACCTCCTCTCATTGCACACCAACCCAGTCTCTCCCATCTACTCAATCTCCCACTTCCAGCTCCACTCCCTCCAAAACCTCAAAATTCCAATCAACACAACCTGGAACCACAACACCCTAATTCAGTAGTTAACCTTTCCTCCAATCCTCTCTCCCAATGCGAAACCTCTGTCCTATCCAAAGGCCTCACCTTCAGCCCCACTCCCAGATTCAACCAAACAGCCCTCGTCAAAGATTTACTGTCCTACACTCATACTCTCTGCTGGAAATATCACTTTTCCACGAAGAAAAATGATCCTAATCCTACTCCTAATGATCCAACTCCCCAAGACACCATCTAAATTGAACCCTGCCTGGAACAGTTCCGTCCTCCATCGCAGCGGGACCCACCTCCTCTTCCTCAAAATCACCCTCTCCAAACCTTCCAGGAATTTCTGACTTCCAGCCTTGCATCTCAATCCTTCTTAAAAAACCTTAATCCTACTCCCAACATCACCACTGCTGAAGCCCAGGCTATCCGTGATCTGAAGGCTGACCGATCCATCGTCATTCTTCCGGCGGACAAGGGTTCCACGACCGTGGTACTTGATCGTCGGGAGTATGTGGCTGAGGGACTGCGTCAGCTTTCAGACACCACCACATACAAAGTTTGCCAAGGTAACCCCATTCCCGATGTCCAGGCGGAGCTTCAAGGAATCCTCAGAACCTTAGGCCCCCTGCAAAACCTATCACCTGACTCCATCAACCTCCTGACCCCACCGACACCCCACACCCCTACCTTCTACCTTCTTCCTAAAATCCACAAACCCAATCATCCCGGCCGCCCCATTGTAGCTGGTTACCAAGCCCCCACAGAACGGATCTCTGCCTACATAGATCAACACCTTCAACCCATTACATGCAGTCTCCCATCCTTCATCAAAGACACCAACCACTTTCTCAAACGCCTAGAATCCTTACCCAATCTGTTACCCCCGGAAACCATCCTTGTAACCACTGATGCCACTTCCTTATACACAAATATTCCGCACGTCCAGGGCCTCGCTGCAATGGAGCACTTCCTTTCACGCCGATCACCTGCCACCCTACCTAAAACCTCTTTCCTCATCACCTTAGCCAGCTTCATCCTGACCCACAACTTCTTCACTTTTGAAGGCCAGACATACCAACAATTAAAGGGAACAGCCATGGGTACCAGGATGGCCCCCTCGTACGCCAACCTATTCATGGGTCACTTAGAGGAAGCCTTCTTGGTTACCCAGGCCTGCCAACCCAAAGTTTGGTACGGATTTATTCATGACATCTTCATGATCTGGACTCACAGTGAAGAAGAACTTCAGAATTTCCTCTCCAACCTCAACTCCTTTGGTTCCGTCAGATTCACCTGGTCCTACTCCAAATCCCATGCCACTTTCCTTGACGTTGACCTCCACCTGTCCAATGGCCAGCTTCACACGTCCGTCCACATCAAACCCACCAACAAGCAACAGTACCTGCATTATGACAGCTGCCACCCATTCCACATCAAACGGTCCCTTCCCTACAGCCTAGGTCTTTGTGGCAAACGAATCTGCTCCAGTCCGGAATCCCTGAACCATTACACCAACAATCTGACAACAGCTTTCGCAACTCGCAACTACCCTCCTGACCTGGTACAGAAGCAAATAACCAGAGCCACTTCCTCATCCCCTCAAACCCAGAATCCCCCACAGAAGAACCACAAAAGTGCCCCACTTGTGTCAGGATACTTTCCAGGACTGGACCAGACACTGCATGTGGCTCTCCAGCAGGGATACGACATCCTCAAATCCTGCCCTGAAATGAGATCCATCCTTCATGAAATCCTCCCCACTCCACCAAGAGTGTCTTTCCGCCGTCCACCTAACCTTCGTAACCTGTTAGTTCATCCCTATGAAATTCCCAAACCACCTTCCCTACCCTCTGGCTCCTATCCTTGTAACCACCCCCGGTGTAAAACCTGTCCCATGCACCCTTCCACCACCACCTACTCCAGTCCTGTAACCCGGAAGGTGTACACGATCAAAGGCAGAGCCACATGTGAAAGCACCCACATGATTTACCAACTGACCTGCCTACACTGTGATGCATTCTATGTGGGAATGACCAGCGACAAACTGTCCATTCGCATGAATGGACACAGGCAGACAGTGTTTGTTGGTAATGAGGATCACCCTGTGGCTAACACATGCCTTGGTGCATGGCCAGCACATCTTGGCACAGTGTTACACCGTCCGGGTTATCTGGATACTTCCCACCAACACCAACCTATCTGAACTCCGGAGATGGGAACTTGCTCTTCAATATATCCTCTCTTCCCGTTACCCACCAGGCCTCAATCTCCGCTAATTTCAAGTTGCCGCCACTCATACCTCACCTGTCATTCAACATCATCTTTGCCTCTTCACTTCCGCCTCGACTGACATCTTTGCCCAAACTCTTTGTCTTTAAATATGTCTGCTTGTGTCTGTATATGTGTGGATGGATGTGTGTGTGTGTGCGAGTGTATACCTGTCCTTTTTTCCCCCTAAGGTAAGTCTTTCAGCTCCCGGGATTGGAATGACTCCTTACCTTCTCCCTTAAAACCCACATGCTTTCTTCTTTCCCTCTCCTTCCCCTCTTTCCTGATGAAGCAACAGTTTGTTGCGAAAGCTTGAATTTTGTGTGTGTGTTTGTGTTTGTTTGTGTGTCTATCGACCTGCCAGCGCTTTCGTTCGGTAAGTCACATCATCTTTGTTTTTAGATATATTTCTTAAAATTCTGTTACATTTATGCACTGAGAGGATCTCATTCATAATTTTTATGTATGAAATTCTGGGAATGTGTGTAACGTAACAGACTGAAATTCATCACCTGTATAATATGATACAAATGATTACTAAATACCACAATAATCCTTTTATTATGTAAACATATATTGGAAGTCATATCTTAATTTTAAATTTACACTAACCATCATGCAATAACACTAGGAACAATTAGTAACCTACAGGGGAAAGTACTTTAATTGGATTTTATAAGGTGAGGGAACTATATGACCATGATGTCAATGGGAATATTATTAACTTGAAATGATAGAACAGCAAGAATCAATTGCTGTAGGTGACTTGCCAAGACACAGCAAGCAGATCACAGAACAAACATAAAGTAAAAGAGTTACAACCCCAAAGAACAAGTAATAAACATTAAAAAAGTACTCCAAGTGGTGGACACACGCTTCGTGACTGACGCCAGTCATTTGTCATGACACAGTCACTCAACCTGCACCACAACAGCATCTCTGGATGGAGTGAACAGAGCTAACACACATGACCATACCAGCGAATGGCTGTAGTGCTCACTACAGGAGCACCCTTGGTGAAAGCAGAGTGTGGAACATCTTGTCTGAACCAGGCCAAGAAGTGGATATGCCATCCAGAGGGGGTGGTGTGCTGCATAAGTTCTGCATTGACTTGTTATGTCAGCAGGGCTGGAAGTCGGGGTGTCCCATCTACCTGGTGTGCAGCTCTTGACCATGAGGTGGGTGATGCCTCATTGAAAATTTAAGTGGGTTTCACTCCGTTGAGAGACACAGTGACGTCTTTTCCATTCACTATGATGACCATCATATGTGTGCGTATCTGCACAGGACATTGTAGGGTCCAGTATAAGGTGGCTGTGGTGGTGACTTGATACAGTCTTTATGTAACAGCTGTAAGGCTCATTGTGCACAAAAGTTGTTGGACAACCGTCTATGTAGGACTTTATAGGTTTGATGTGGTTTACATGTTCCCCTATGTTGCAAAGGAACTCCGAATGCTCATCTGTTTCTGGCAGATGCAGAGCATTGCCACAGATCTTTCCCAGCTATGTGAACATGTCTGAACAATCAGTCTCTGTCACTAAGTATATGGAGCAGACAGCCAAACCTTGCCAGCCAGGTCAATGTGAAAGCAGTAGCTAATGTTTCTTCAGAGATGTTGTTTTTAGGTGTTGCCTCAGGCCACCACATATATCTATCAATCATTGTGAATAGATAATTTTGGCCATCTGATGGAAGAAATGGTCCCACTACATGAAGGTGAATGTGGGTGAAGCATGAGAAAGCATCTGAGAACTCTCTGATTGCGGGATGAACATGGTGAGTGATTTTGCAAAGTTGGCAATCCTGGCAAGTTCTTGCCCACTTGTAGCAGTCTCTTTCCATCACTGGCTACATGAACTGCTGAGATGCTACCTCGATTGTCTATTGGATTTTAGGATGACAAAGATTATGTAAGGCCTCAAACACTGGCCTGCAAAATGCAATCAAGGTGAAAAGGACATCTCACTTTACAATTTCATGTTCTCATCGGGTATGTCAACTAACTATAACTTGAGTGCTGCATTGTCATGATGCAATATGGTGTGCAGCTCAGGATTTTCTTGTGGCACATTGGACTGTGAGTCACTGGCCACTTGAGAGAGACAGTCCATAAACACATTAGTGATGCCTGATATGTGGCAAATATCCATACTATACTTGCTAATGTATTCCAATTGGCTGTACTGCCATGAAAAACACATATTGCTGTTTCTTTTGAAAGCATATGTTAAAGCCCTGTGGTCAGTCATGAACTTTCTCACCTCAACATGTTGTCAAAAGTACTTGATTGCTTGATGTATCGTAAAAAGTTCACAATTGTTTGTGCTTCATCTTTGCTGGTAGGGTGATGGCTTGTTTAAAAAAACAAGCCAGCAGTTGCCATGTATTGTGCACCTTTTGTTGGAGAGCTGCACCAATGGCTAACTGACTGGTGTCCATCACTAATGCTGGTGGAGCTTTGAGCTTGTGGTCTGCCAGCAGAGTGGCTTGTGTTGGGTTCTTTTTTGTCATTTCAAAAGTCACATTTAACTCCTTAGTCCACTGCACAGGAGAATTGCTCTTAACTTTGGGACCAGCCAGTGCTGCATTCAATGATGCCTGTTGTTCTGCAGTGCATGGTAAATGCCAGTGGTGAAAACAGAATATTCCTAAGCCTCTACATAGCTATTTTATTGTAGGTGGCTCTGGTAGCTGCAACATGGCTTCAACTTTTTCAGTGAGTGGTAATGAGACTGCTGAAGAATTCAATGACACAGAAATTCACCTTCAGGCTGTCCAAACACTCATTTAGCCATGTTCAACACCAATCCATACTTTTTAAAATGCTTAAAAACTTCTCTCAGGAGCTGATGTTCTTGAACATGGGGCAATGAATACACTAACGTGTCATCCAAATAGGTAAAATGAAAGGTCAACCTATGCAAGACAGAGTCAATGAACCATTGCCAGGTTTGTACAGCAATACGTAGACCAAATGTTATAAACTTATTCTCATATAACCCAAATGGCATAATAATTGTGGTCTTTGGAATCCCCTCTATTGTCATGGGACTCTGGATGTATGTCTTCACACAGTCTATAACACTGAATATGATGGCTTCCTGCAGTGTGTGGTTATAATCTCTTAACAGTGGCTTCAGGTAGTGATCAGGAACAAGTCGCGAGTTGAGTGCTCTGCAGTTGTCCCACAGATGCCAGGCTCCACCCTTGTGGGTACTAAATGCGAATTCTTCTAGCCTGGTAAGACACAGGTGATCCATCTGTGGCTTTTGTGTTGTGGGCCATATCGTGCAAGACTTGCTGTGCCACGCCTGGAGGTGTCGTTGAAGTCAGGAACTCATGCAGCAGTGTGCAGGACTCCTCATCCTCTACCTGTACGACTTTAATGTCATGCGTTCTGGCATTGTGATGGTACTCAGTGAAAGTAAATCTAATAATGGTGTCTACTAGGCAGGTATTCACTATGTCTGGCAGGAACTGGTAAAGATCTAGGAAATCAGTGCCTATAATTGTTTTGGACATATCTGCTACAGCAAAATCTCATGTGAACTGACAGTGGAATCTTAAATTCAACTCTTTACACCACAATCTACAACAGTGCAATGATGCACTGGGCAGGTTACTATAGTTGGACTCTGTGTCTGTTAATTACTTCCGGCTTGATATCCTGTTGGTAATGAATAGGTGCCATGTTGTAGCTGGGCAGTTGGTGGTGCCTAAAACTGACCACCATTTGCATTTTGGTTGGTACAGGGCCTAGCACACTTTCTAGCCTGCTCTCCGATTCTTCTGTGGTATCAGTGAGTTGGTGGACCAGCATCTGATATGGACTGAGTTGAAGAATGGCTCCTAGATGCTTGCAGCTACATCCTCTGTAGTGACTAGGACCACCCGGGAACATCAAAGTGCCAATCTGTGCCCTCAGTGGACAGAGCATAGTAATCTGCATGTGAGATGGGAAGGGTCATGGATATGCCACTAATAGACATTGTCACAGCACTAACTTGTTAGTTTGGTGTGATAGCTTCTTGGATGTGGTCAGCCAGTTGTGCAACAGCATCCAGGAACAACTCTATCTGTCGTATGACAATCACCTTTACATGTGTTGGCAGACGGCCACTCCATAGAGTGTGCAAGAAGAGACTGTGAGGAACTGTTGCAGTGTTCACGTTGCTAAGCTGGTGACATGGATACTGTTGGGTGTCCACATTGCTGAGAAGGTGATGCAGATACTGGGATGGTTTTCTGTCATCTATGTCATCCTGAGTCAGCACTTTTCAGATACAGTGTTCCTGTGACTCTATGAATAAGCTTGATGTCTTATTCCATCAAGGACAATGTGCACCATGTTGGTATTATTGTCAAAATATTTGGATATATGTCAGCATCAGTCATAAATATGGAAATCCTTTATTTTACAGATCAAATTTGGTCACCGTGTGACCATCTTCAGTGTAAAAATACACAGGAACCATTAGACATAAGGATCTTAACACAAATGGGGCCCTATTTAGAACCACCAGCAACAAATACAGAAACAGAAAAATATATACAAATATACAGATTCTCATACATATGAAATTATTTGAACCTTATATGCCCATATCATAATAGCACAACATTTTTTCTACAAGGTGTAACATGTACTGTGATGATTACTTTCAACAGATAACTTCACTTTTACTGCATACAATAATTTTTAAATTTCCTGAAGAGCCTATATTGTATTGTTAACGGTGGCTGATCCAATGTACATTAAGCGTGTAGCTTACATAGCCAACTAGCTAAGCTCAGCATTGCAAAAACAAGCATCATAGTGCCCTCTATATTCCAAAGTGTACAACACGTAGACATCAAATTCCATAAATAACATCAGTAGAAAAACCAAAGCTTACATAAAAAATAACCTTTAAAATCACCTGTTGATTGTTTGTCATCAGAAGTCACAACAAAACTTTAAAAATGCAGTGCAGGAATAATAAAAAAATAAAATAAAATTACACCTGCAGACATAAAGTATGAGATAAAATTTTATAGGAAAATGTCTAGCACATAGTAATTTGTTAAAAACAAATACAGAAATCTTAATATCAGGGACAGTCTTTTCATATTTACAAAAGCATTGATTAAATGTAAAAACATTAACTCTTTTCAGTGGGACTTTACGTTCTCTCTTATCATACTCGAAGACTTGACCAGCCTAATGATTGACATTACCAGTGTAAATTCTTAACAGGCATTTACAAAAAGTAATAAAAAGACATTAGCAAAAATACAATAATCTCCTATATGATGTACCAGACCTGTAACAGTGATATTTTTCATGTGATCAACTGACGTTAAATTTCAGTAATGACAAAGTGGACGACTGTGGTAACTTTAATGAATACAATGCAAATAGGGTCCAAAAGTGAAATTAATATCTGTTGTTGTTGTGGTCTTCAGTCCTGAGACTGGTTTGATGCAGCTCTCCATGTTACTCTATCCTGTGCAAGCTTCTTCATCTCCCAGTACCTACTGCAACCTACATCCTTCTGAATCTGCGAAGTGTATTCATCTCTTGGTCTCCCTCTACGATTTTTACCCTCCACACTGCCCTCCAATGCTAAATTTGTGATCCCTTGATGCCTCAAAACATGTCCTACCAACCGATCCCTTCTTCTAGTCAAGTTGTGCCACAAACTTCTCTTCTCCCCAATCCTATTCAATACCTCCTCATTAGTTACGTGATCTACCCACCTTATCTTCAGCATTCTTCTGTAGCACCACATTTCGAAAGCTTCTATTCTCTTCTTGTCCAAACTGGTTATCGTCCATGTTTCACTTCCATACATGGCTACACTCCATACAAATACTTTCAGAAACGACTTCCTGACACTTAAATCTATACTCGATGTTAACAAATTTCTCTTCTTCAGAAACGCTTTCCTTCCCATTGCCAGTCTACATTTTACATCCTCTCTACTTCGACCATCATCAGTTATTTTGCTCCCTAAATAGCAAAACTCCTTTACTACTTTAAGTGTCTCATTTCCTAATCTAATTCCCTCAGCATCACCTGATTTAATTTGACTACATTCCATTATCCTCCTTTTGCTTTTCTTGATGTTCATCTTATATCCTCCTTTCAAGACACTATCCATTCCGTTCAACTGCTCTTCCAAGTCCTTTGCTGTCTCTGACAGAATTACAATGTCATCGGCGAACATCAAAGTTTTTACTTCTTCTCCATGGATTTTAATACCTACTCCGAATTTTTCTTTTGTTTCCCTTACTGCTTGCTCAATATACAGATTGAATAACATCGGGGAGAGGCTACAACCCTGTCTCACTCCTTTCCCAACCACTGCTTCCCTTTCATGCCCCTCGACACTTATAACTACCATCTGGTTTCTGTACAAATTGTAAATATCCTTTCGCTCCCTGTATTTTACCCCTGCCACCTTCAGAATTTGAAAGAGAGTATTCCAGTTAACATTGTCAAAAGCTTTCTCTAAGTCTACAAATGCTAGAAATGTAGGTTTGCCTTTTCTTAATCTTTCTTCTAAGATAAGTCGTAAGGTTAGTATTGCCTCACGTGTTCCAACATTTCTACGGAATCCAAACTGATCTTCCCTGAGGTCCACTTCTAGCAGTTTTTCCATTCGTCTGTAAAGAATTCGCATTAGTATTTTGTAGCTGTGACTTATTAAACTGATAGTTAGGTAATTTTCACATCTGTCAACACCTGCTTTCTTTGGGATTGGAATTATTATAATCTTCTTGAAGTCTGAGGGTATTTCGCCTGTCTCATACATCTTGCTCACCAGGTGGTAGAGTTTTGTCATGAACGGCTCTCCCAAGGCCATCAGTAGTTCTAATGGAATGTTGGTTACTCCCGGGGCCTTGTTTCGACTCAGGTCTTTCAGTGCTCTGTCAAACTCTTCACGCAGTATCTTAACTCCCATTTCGTCTTCATCTACATCCTCTTCCATTTCCATAATACTGTCCTCAAGTACATCGCCATTCTATAAACTCTCTATATACTCCTTCCACCTTTCTGCCTTCCCTTCTTTGCTTAGAACTGGGTTGCCATCTGAGCTCTTGATATTCATACAAGTGGTTCTCTTCTCTCCAAAGGTCTCTTTAATTTTCCTGTAGGCAGTATCTATCTTACCCCTAGTGAGACAAGCCTCTACATCCTTACATTTGTCCTCTAGCCATCCCTGCTTAGCCATTTTGCACTTCCTGTCAATATCATTTTTGAGACGTTTGTATTCCTTTTTGCCTGCCTCATTTACTGCATTTTTATATTTTCTCCTTTCATCAATTAAATTCAATATTTCTTCTGTTACCCAAGGATTTCTATTAGCCCTCGTCTTTTTACCTACTTAATTGTCTGCTGCCTTCACTATTTCATCCCTCAGAGCTGCCCATTCTTCTTCTACTGTATTTCTTTCCCCCATTCCTGTCAATTGTTCCCTTATGCTCTCCCTGAAACTCTCTACAACCTCTGGTTCTTTCAGTTTATCCAGGTCCAATCTCCTTAAATTCCCACCTTTTTGCAGTTTCTTCAGTTTCAATCTGCAGTTCATAACCAATAGATTGTGGTCAGAATCCACATCTGCCCCTGGAAATGTCTTACAATTTAAAACCTGGTTCCTAAATCTCTGTCTTAACATTATATAATCTATCTGATACCTTTTAGTATCTCCAGGATTCTTCCAGGTATACAACCTTCTTTTATGATTCTTGAACCAAGTGTTAGCTATGATTAAGTTATGCTCTGTGCAAAATTGTACAAGGCGGCTTCCTCTTTCATTTCTTCTCCCCAATTCATATTCACCTACTATGTTCCCTTCTCTCCCTTTTCCTACTGACGAATTCCAGTCACCCATGACTATTAAATTTTCGTCACCCTTCACTACCTGAATAATTTCTTTTATCTCATCATACATTTCATCTATTTCTTCATCATCTGCAGAGCTAGTTGGCATATAAACTTGTACTACTGTAGTAGGCATGGGCTTTGTGTCTATCTTGGCCACAATAATGCGTTCACTATGCTGTTTGTAGTAGCTAACCCGCACTCCTATTTTTTTATTCATTATAAAACTTCTCCTGCATTACCCCTATTTGATTTTGTATTTATAACCCTGTAATCACCTGACCAAAAGTCTTGTTCCTCCTGCCACCGAACTTCACTAATTCCCACTATATCTAACTTTAACCTATCCATTTCCCTTTTTAAATTTTCTAGCCTACCTGCCCCATTAAGGGATCTGACATTCCATGCTCCGATCCGTAGAACGCCAGTTTTCTTTCTCCTGATAACGACGTTCTCTTGAGTAGTCCCCGCCCGGAGATCCGAATGGGGGACTATTTTACCTCCGGAATATTTTACCCAAGAGGACGCCATCATCATTTAACCATACAGTAAAGCTGCATGCCCTCGGGAAAAATTACGTCTGTAGTTTCCCCTTGCTTTCAGCCGTTCGCAGTACCAGAACAGCAAGGCCGTTTTGGTTATTGTTACAACGCCAGATCAGTCAATCATCCAGACTGTTGCCCCTGCAACTACTGAAAAGGCTGCTGCCCCTCTTCAGGAACCACATGTTTGTCTGGCCTCTCAACAGATACCCCTCCATTGTGGTTGCACCTACGGTACGGCCATCTGTATCGCTATGGCATGCAAGCCTCCCCACCAATGGCAAGGTCCATTGTTCATGGACTATTAATAGATTTGTCGGGTTCAAATTTTCGTACATATCATTGCTAGCCATTTTGGAAAAGGTGACGCTAACAATTGTAGTATATAGTGGATTACTTACTCAGAACTACCCTCTTCCCAACAGGATTATGAAGACTTACCTTTCAGATGGTCTGAAAGATCTACCATTCTGAAATATCTACCATTCGTTATTAGGAATCCTGTTAAATGCCTCATAGCAAAAAATTACTGAAGAAGAGGCTTGCCTAAATATGCACCAAGTTTACGATCATATCAAGAATCAGTGTGTTGCACTGTGTTAAGAGTGTATTGTTGGTGGCCTTGTGGATGGCTTTCTTGCGATGTGATTATTAAGCAATGTGCAGTTATGAGATTTCAAATTGCAGAAAGTCTCCATCTACTGAAGGAGACCAAGATATCTGCCTTTTTGTCCCCTATGCAGCAATTTAAACTGCCATGTCAAGTCAGGATTAGCATGATCTGTATCAGAGAAATGTGCCACAAAATTTGATTTATCAGCAAAATCCCTCCTATCAGACACAACATGCTCATAATATCTTACTTCGAATTTTCTCCCTGTCTTCCCCACATAAATAGCATTACAATAAGCACACTGTAATCTGTAAACCCCTGATTCATGCAAAAAATTGAATTTGTATATATTTCTAATTAATGGTTTATGGAGCTTATCTTTTTTCAGTTGAAAAAACATGCCCCATACATATTTCTTTGAAAATCATAGCAATTCTAGTACTAAAACTCCCACATGAAGGTAGAGTAATGAATTTTTTCTGCCCATTGTTATTCGTAAGTGGCACACAGTCCTGCTCATTGGTCTTTATCTTTTATTTATAAATAATTCTCACATAATCATCAGAATAGTTATTCACTCTAGCTATGTACAATTTAGTTTGGAATTCAATTTTGAAATCAGCTTCTTATAATAGCAATCTAAGCAAACTATTGACAGCAAAAGTGAAAAATGCATTTCATGCTGATCTGGATGGTTAGAGATAGTCTAAGTCTGTCTCAGTACATGTACTCTTCCTAAGTATCCTGAAGGTGGGCCTACCAGTTTCATTTCTTATAACTAGCTCTAAAACATTTACAGAGTCCTCCATCCCTATCTCAACTGTAAATGCAATTATCTCATGTAAGCTGCTAAACTTGGTCACTATTTCATCAATTACAGTATTGTCTCCCTTGATTAATCAAAGTCTGTCATCAAAATATCTGTAGTAATAAACTACTTGCTAACTAGCTCAGAATGATCATGGAAAAATTTCTCTTCAAAGTAATTAATAAAAACATCAACCAGAATTTTTACTTTTTTATAAACAACTGTTAAGAATGTATGCTGATAATATCAGTCATTAAGTTGGCCAAGTCTTTGAGTATGGTAAGGGAGGGCATAATGTCCCTTGTGAAAGGTTAATGTTTTTACATTTAATCAATGTTTTTGAAAATGTAAAAAGCGGTTTCTGATATTAACTTTTCTATATTTGTTTTTAAGAAATTACTATGTGCTTTATGTTAGGTATTTTACTGTAAAATGTTATCCTATACTTTATGTCTGAGGGCATGCTTTATTGTGTTTTCTTATTATTCCTGTACTGCATTTTTAAAGTTTTGCTGTGGCTTCTGATGGTAAAAAAATTGTCATATGATTTTAAAGGTTTTTTTTCTGTGAACTTTGGTTTTTCTATTGATGGTATTTTTTGTATTTGATGTCTATGTGTTGTACACTTTGAAATATAGAGAGCACTATAATGCTTGTTTTTTGCAATAATGAGATTAGCTAGTTGGTTGTGTAAGCTACAAATTTACTGTACATTGAATCAGAAACTATTAAGGTTATAATTGTAATATAAAATTTTAATATAACGAAATATTTTCTTAAAAATTTTCATCCCCTATTTTACTCCCTCAGCTGGTGAATTTCCAAAAATGCTGAAACACCATTTTTTTTATTTGTGACTGAGAAACCATATACCAATTTTCATAGTTCTAGCTTCAAAATTGCCTTGATAGCAACATACTCACAAAAAGTCTTTAGCCCCTATTTCACCCCCTTAGGAGTGTAATTTTTAACAATCTCTTCTTGAATGATGCCTACAGTGTAAGACACACACCATATATAAATTTCAAGCTCTTATCTTAGTGGTTTGGGCTGGGTGATGATGAGTCAGTGAACCAGTCTGGCCTTATTCCACCCCTTGAATTACCAAAGATACTATAACAAGTATTTATTTCTAACCAAGATGTCAAATATCAGCTTTCATAGATCTGGCTTTAAAGTACTCTAATAATTCTTTAATAATGACCTGCTTGGAAAAAAAAAGACCTTTCGCCCACTATTTTACCCGCATAGTGGCTAAATTTTGAAAAAAAGTCTTAAACCTGTATTTCTTTATTTCTGACTGAGAAACCAAATACCAATTTTTGCAGGCCTACATCAAAATTGCCTTAATAGGAACATGTATTCCAAAAACCTCCCATCGCCTGTCTCACCCTCTCAGGAGTGGAATTTCGAAAAATGTCTTCATGAACTATGCCTACAGTATAAGATCCACATCCTCTGCAAATTTCAAGTTTCAATCCTCAGTGGTTTGGGCTGGATGATGATGAATTTGTGAGTGAGTGAGTCAGTTGGGACATTGCCTTTTATAGACAGAGATTACATTTATTGTAGAAAGGGACATAACTATTAAGACTTAAATTTTTGGGTTAAAGCACAGCAGCCATTTGTGCTTGTGGTGGGGTATTAGGCAACAAAATCACCAATTATCAACTGTCCTCAAGCAAAAAATTGACTGGTATGTTAGAAGATTTATAATAATATTGAGAGTACAGCCTGTAAGAAATAAATTGCAATAGATGGAACATAATGCTTTGACATTAGATGTTTGGATGTCAGGCAATAAAAAAGAGTTTTCAGTTTGATCACTGATTTCACAAAAAAAAAGAGATATGCAAATTGTGCAGATGCTAACAAGTGAAATGAGTGCTAGAAGACTTTCTTTACCAATTAGGTTTGGTTACTGTATCATAAGAGAAGTTACAACCTGACCAGACATGGACATGGCAAACGACATCAAACATTAATTTAGCTTTTTCTACCAAATCTGTTTTTGATATTGGCTAACCTTGGGTTTGATTATTACTACGTCTAGTTGAACATGCTGCTCTACAGGTGGTGCTGAGTTTGCTCTAGTTCAGAGCTCACCACCACTTTCGCACCGACCAAACCTGGGTTTATCAGAGTAATGTGTCTATACCTTCATTAATGCTCACAAACCGAATGTTTTCTCAAGTCTGTCTACAAAATTTCAGGCCAAAAGACCAAAAATTGCACCATATACCATATCCATCATGGTGAAAGAGATGGCATTGAATGTTATCTCAGTTTTTTTTGTCCCAACTTGGTTTTGTGAACTTTCAACTCAGTTCACTTGGTTTTGCATAAACCTAAGTTGGACCATCACCAGTCGGAACAGTTCACGCCATATTTCCTGCCACTGGCAAGCTCTACTCGGCGCATGCACAGTTGGTGTGGTTTTTGTGATCATCATGGCACCTTTGTCAACCCATATTGAGTGTGTTTCATGATTAGACCACTTGTAGCACTAATTGACACCTTCACTCATTCTGAATTGCTCAAATTTTTTTGATTGAAATACAACACCAATCACAATTTTTTTCACACTGAGTATAACTTGTTTTGAGAACTTATTCACATTGTCAAGTGCAGTATTTACATATGAATTTTTTGTGATGTTGCACAAAAGTTGATAGTGTGCATGTGGTTTTCTACATAACTGAGAGGAGCCATAATACCTGATAACCTCAAAAAGAACATACAGTGCAAGAGACACAAAACAACACATATGCAAACACCACACAAAATGCTTATTTACTCTTGGCAATGAGAATAAATTGTTGAAACACATCATGCTAATCATGAAAACACACATAACTGGTGCAATGTTTCATTATTGAAATAATGAATGGTGCTGCAGGGTTTCCAAAAACATCGATTATGATGTATGAAACTGAGTCAAATGTTTCTACTTCCCAGACAGTTATCAGTTACAGTTACATAAGAGGTTTATATCAGATAATTAACAAGTCCCTGGCAAGTATTTTGATGCCTATTATGTACATATATCACACCAAAAGAGTGAAAATGCTATGGGTATCCTATACTTAACTTTTACAGTTTAAAACATTATTTTCTGCATTTTATATTTTCCAAAATTTTCCACCATTTCTATGAATTCCCTTGAAAAGTGTAAAAGTGGAGTTTCACTGTAATTACTTTCTTCAAGTACCTCAAAAAATTGGCATGGTCAGCCCAGGGCAAAAGGACCAGAAATAGGCAAGAAGGAAAGCCTCATTTATACTAGCAAATTATAATTGATCCATTCCCTGCCAAAGAAATTTGGTAGTAGCCCCATTTGATTATTTAGGAATGACAAGTTTTTCATAAGGGGGGGGGGGGACACTGGTTTATTAGAAGTCTACAGAATAACAATGTTACTAATATTTCCATTGTGACAAAAAACTGGAAAACAATCCATGTCATGTAAGATAGAGATATTTAAATGTCAATGAACTTGACCACAACAAAAACTTTGACAATATCCCTTAACTTAATATCTTACACACTTTCATATTTTCGCACAAATGTCTTAGCTGCACAGCAAATAATTGTTTTGTTAGTAAATCATAAAGCTGATTTTCTGTATCTACTCTTGAAATGGTAATTTCACCAGCTGTAACTAATTACTGAACAAAGAAGAGTCTGGTACAAATATGTATTTTCTGTTGGTGAAACTCAGGTTTCCTTGTGAGTTGAACAGCAGCTTCATTGACCACTCATAGGCAAGGTTTCAAATCCTTTAGTTGGCAAAGTTAAGTTAAAAATCTCTTCACCCAGACCATTTTTCATGCTGCTTCACTAGCTACTACAACTTCAGCAGTAGTGGATATTGCAACTGAAGTTTGTCGCTGACTCATCCAACTGACAAGTGCACTGCAGTACAAGCAGGGAGCACCTGAGGTAGATTGTACAATCCCTAAATCACCTCCATAATTGTCATTGCTGTAATATTGAAGAATGGCTTTGTCTTCTCTGCTTTTGTAAATAAATCCATAGTCATATGTGCCTCTCAAATAGCAAAAATTCTTTTTATCCTTATTACATCACACACTGTTGGATTTTCAAGATATCTAGATACTACTCCAACAACATATGCTATGTCTGGTCTTGTTCTACACATCCAGTACATCAAAGATCCAACTACTTGTCTATAAGAATATTTATTGTTGATAGGGTTCTATTCTGTGCCACCATCCTTGATTATTGGTGTTATTACACCTCTGAAATCGCCCTGCCAAAGCACTCCAAAATCTTCTCAGTGTAGTGAACATGATTGATTTGAATGGACCTGTCTTCATGTCTATCAGTTTCCAAGCCTAAGAAATATGATGCTGGCTTTGATTTTATTTTGAATTCTCTTTCAAGATCTTCAATAAGTTCTTTACGTTCAATGCCATCATTTGCCCCAGTCAGTCCATCATCAACGTAGAGTATGAAGAAAATCTTATAAGAACCTTTCTGCCTCATATAGAGACAAGGATCAGGTTGTCTTAAATCTTCATTCCATCACATAATTAATGAATCTCTCATTCCAGCAGCAGGGTGCCTGTTTCAGACCACATAAGCTTCTCAGTAATCAACGAACTTTTCTAGAACCATCAATATAACCCCCAGGTTGTACCATAAATATTGTTTCCTTCAGGTCACCATAAAGACAGGCAGTAGTCACATCTATTTGTGCAATTTTCATCTTCTCTTTGGCTGCAATGCTGAGTAATGTTTGAATAGTCGACATCTTTGCCACAGGGCTGGAAGTTGGTCCACAATCTATTCCTTTCTTTTGAGAAAATCCTTTGATAACCAGTCTTACTTTGAATCTGTCAAATGATCCATAAGCATTTGTCTTCAGTTTATAGATACACTTCCAGGAGGTAAATCTTCCAAAGTCCAAGTTCCATTTTCTTGATGTGCTGCCATTTCTTGATCAATTGCTACTTTCCAGTTGTCTTGTCAACTCAAATTTATGGCATCACAATGATATTCTGGTTCCTCACAGGTCATTTATTTTATTTTATTTATTTATTTATTCTTTGCCCATGGACTCCAGCTGAAAATCCAGCTGAGAGTATTGGGTGTGTCATACAATAGTCTATTAACATCAAACTTGATTTCATTATATATAAATGAAACAAATAATTAAACAGAAATAGTCCATAATCATACAAAGGTTTTACATGTTTCACATTATATGTACACACAAATCCAAACAACATACAGAAATGATAATTTTTAAAGGTACATTTCAGTAATGATATATTTCAACACCATCTTAGTATTCACTCAAACTGTATATACATTTCTCTGTGAGATATAGTTTCAAATGATTTTTAAAACATTTTAGATCTGTTTCTTTTTTAATGATTTTGGGGAGTTTATTAAAAAACCTTTTGCCTGCTTCTTCTGGGGCAGTCATAGACAGTTTTGTTTTTCTGTTTATCATGTAGTAATTTTCATTTCCTCTTGTACCGTGTTTGTGTACATCTTTATTTAGGAGGTGTTTATCACTTGACCTAACCGCCATTATGCTTTGGTATATGTACAGTGAATAATATACTGTCATAATATTATAGTGTACAAAAGCTTGTCTACAAGTCTGTCTTGGTGGTATTTTTGCAATGCATCTCACTGCCCTTTTCTGAATTGTGAATATTCTTTTTAGGTAGCCAGCTTGTGCATTTCCCCATATATGAACTGAATAAGACAAATGTGGGAAGACAAGTCCATAATACATTGATCTGAGGACTTTATCATCCACAGTCTTAGCTGTTTTATGCATGATGAAGATCTGTTTGTTTATCTTTTTACACAGTGCATCTATGTGCTCCCCCCCATGCCAAATGTTTGTCTATTATAGTTCCTAGAAAATTTGTGCTGGTTACTTCTTTAATAGTCTTTCCATTTATATTAACATTTATATTATAATTTTCACTATGCTTGGTCTGAAATACTACTTTCACTGTTTTAGACTGATTCATAAACAGGTTGTTTTGTGTTAAATATTTATTTGCATTTTCAATAGTCAGGAGTGCTTCCTTCTCAAGCTCCTCCTTTGTGTCAGCTGTGCAAATGATTGTTGTGTCATCAGCATACATTATAAGTTTCTGATTTATATAGCTAGGGAAGTCATTTACGTAGAGTATAAATAGTATTGGCCCAAGCACAGACCCTTGCGGCACACCGTGTTTAACTGTTTGTAATTCTGATCTGTAGTTTGTTATATTTCCCTCACTAGTATGTCTGATTTCTGTGCATTGTTTCCTATTTGTAATGTATGATTTAATTATGTCATAGCATTTTCCTCTAATTCCATACTAATATAATTTCATCATTAATTTTGAGTGGTTCACACAATCAAATCCATAAAAATCCCACAAGTCTTTTGTTGCCTGTCAAGTAAATTAAGAATGTGCTCAATTATATCTGTTGATGCTGTTTTTGTTGACTTCCCTTCTCTGAAACCATGTTGTGATGAATGCAGTATACTGTACTTTGTTATAAAACTTACAATTCTATTCTTTATTATCATTTCATAGATTTTAGCAAATGTTGAGATCAATGATATTGGCCTGTAATTTCCTAATTCATCCCTGTTCCCTTTCTTAAATATTGGCTTCACTTTACTTACTTTCAGTGAATCTGGAAATATACCTTCTTCTATTGCAGCATTCAGCACGTGTGTCAATGGTTTTAATATACATTCCCTGCATTCCTTTATGAAATGTGATGTGACACCATCCAAGCCAGATGAATGTTTAATTTTAAGTTGTTTTATTAGGTTTGACACTTCTGCATCTATTGTAGGTATGAAAACCATAGTATGATTTGTATGTGGGGGGTTTAACAATTTACTTACTGCATTTGTTTTATTTTGACTTATTAATTCATCTGCTACAGTAATATAATATCTGTTAAAAGTATTGGCTACTTTGAGAGGGTTTGCGTTGCTTTTCCCACTCATCAGAGCGCAGATGTCCTCTGCCTGATTTGTTACTTTTCCTCTCTCTTCATTAATGAACGACCATAAACCTTTTTAGTAGTTCTTTCCCTTATCTATAGACATCCTGATGAATGATGCTTTAGTTTCTCTGATAAAACTACAGTACTCTTTCTTTTTTATTTTATACAGTGTGTTGTAGGCCTCAGTATTTTTTTGTTTGGAGAGGTCATAATACACTCTCAGATTATTTTTTGTTGCTGTTTGACAAGCCTTTTACTAACAGGACATGTAACATCATCATAATAATTGAATATAGAATAAAACTGGTTCCATTTGGTGTTTGCATCTTTAGCTGCATATATTGTTTCCCAGTTTTCTGCCTCTAACATCTTTTTTAGCAGATTTATGTTATGTGGGTAGTTCTGTCTTCTCATCTCCCATATCTTCTGCACTGAATCACTAGTCTTTATATTTATGTCTATCATGATTGCAAAATGGTCTCCTAATGTGGAGTTTATTACCTGTGTGTCACAATAGCATGTAGGAATATTTGTTATTACATGATCAATAATAGTTTCACTATGCTTTGTTAATCTGGTTGGTTTATCTATTTTTATTTTTAGATTGTATATGCACAATAAGTCCAGTAGGGTCTTAGTATTGTCTGTATTTTTACTCATGTCTATGTTCAGATCTCCTATTATGATCAAATAAGCATATGTTTTTGAGAGGTGTTGGATTATATCTTCCAGCTGTTCAAAGAAGGTTTTGATTATACCATTTGGTGATCGATACAAACCTAATACACAACATAAATTCCCAGCAATTTTAGTTTCCAGTGCTGTAGCTTCAAAGCTCAATTCTATAGCATATTTTGTTATATTTATGGCTTTAGTTGATTTATAGTTAGAAAAAATGGCAACCCCACCACCTTTATAGGAAGTTCTGCAAAAACTGGCTACTTTCACATAATTCTTCAAGTTGTACATTCCTATGTGATTCTCTTTTAGCCCATGTTCTGTAACTACTAGAATGTTTGGCCTATACTCCTGTAATATTACCTCTAGTTCCTCTGTTTTATTGTTTATGTATTGAACATTTTGGTGAAGTATTCTAACAGTTGTCTTTAAATGTAATAGTTCCCCTTCCTGTAATATACTAAGCACTTCACTTGCTCCCTTTGCTTCTGGTACTATGCAGTGATTTTTTTCAGTTTGTGTCATTAAACATGGATCGTATCTTTGTCCGGTGTTTATATTCCTCTCACTATTGTCACACTGGTATTTAAGATGCACAGTTTTACTTACATCTTTTTCCATATTCTCTTTCTGCTTACTTGGTACCATAAAAAAATCCTCACTTAGTGTAGCAGGTCTCCTAGTTCTCAGGCATCTGTCTTGATTGGAAGCTGCTTCTGCTGTTGATTTCCCAGGCCTCAGGTACCTCTTCTGTGTGGTTTCTGTTGCTGGTGGCTCCTGTGCTCTCCGACTTGGTGACTGCCCTTCTTTGTTAGCTGCTGCGGCTAATGACCTTTGTATGTTTTCCTCACATGCATTTTCATTGCCTTGAGGTAGAATTATGGGGTCTGCTGTTCTGCATGCTGTTGCTGATGACGGCAGCTCTGCTGATGATTGTGGTGATTCTGCTGCTATTGGTTTATCTGACACTGCTACTGAGAATATCTTTGCTGCTGCTCCTGGTGTTTGTTGTAGCTCTACCGCAGATAATGATGGTTCCACTGTTACAGACAACTCTTGTTTTGGCAGAATTGGGATTGGAGACACTTCCATTACAGATGACTCATTAATAAATTTAAGTATTTCGGTACTAATAATCTTTTTCCCTTTTACGTTCATGTGGAGACCATGTCTTGTGAAGTGCTCTCTGTGAACACTGTTTATCTCTACGAAAGTCGTATTCTGGAAACCTCTACATATTTTCTCAAATAGCCTGATTGCTGTAACAATCTCGATGTTTACGCACGAGTTTTCCATCAGATCGTGTCTCCTGGGGATACTAACAATGTAGAAATGCACTCGAGGCATCCTTTTGATTGTTTCCTTTAGGATTCTCGTTGCACGCCAAGTTTCATTACAGTAAACATCATTTGCGCCTCCTATTATGATGCAGCTGTTACCCGACGTTAATATGTTGTCACTGTTTCTCAGAATTTCGCGTAATGGCGCGCCTGGTTTGATGATGCCTGTTACATTAAGGTCTGGGTGATTTCTTCTCATAATATCCGTAACTCCTCTCCCATGACTATCTGCAAAAATATATGTCTGTTGCTTGTATCCTTGCTTATGCATAACGTGGTTGTTTACTTTTTTTTCTTTACGAATATTTACCTGGTGTTTTTCTCTGTTTAATCCACTTGTATATTTTTGTGTGGATAGTTTGTTCATATTTTTATCCATAGATGCACTATTAACACTTTCTTTTCTTGGGTTTAATTCACTTGTGTCTTTTTGAGTGATCAGTTCATTCATATTTCTAGTTACAGTCGTACTGTTTACACTTTGTACATTTGGTTGTGCAGACCTACGAATTTTATGGCTAGCATTAATGAGATCTTGTTGCCTTGACGATTCAGACAGTTCCCATATGGTTAGTACCAAATTTTCCATTGTTTATATATATTTTTTTATAATATCAAGTTCTTTTTGAAGTTCGTCATGCACGCTGTCTTCTATTCCCGCGTAGCACTTTTCACTCGCGATCTCGCGGCCGTTACACTCTATGTCACATTTACACTGTATTTGTAAATCTTCTTGAGCATAGCAGTGTGAATGGCACCATTTATGTTTAAACACGCATATTCTAATTCCATTTAGCACTGTTTCGTCATAAATAATACACTTGATTGAAATTAAGTCCTCAAAAACTGCAGAGCGGTTTAAAGTTACGTGTACACTTGCCGCCATATTGATACCTGCATTGATAACTGTATTATGTAGTCTTGAAGTCATTTTGGACGTTTCAGCATAAAATGTTCATGCAGTTGTGGCCTAATTCTTTCATCATCAGATTGTTCTAACCTCTCTTCAATTTCATTCTGTAAATCGCCATATTTATCAACCTCATTTTGTTCTAATTTCTCTTCTCATGACTCTTGAGACTTCCAATGAGGTAGATCAAGATCCACAGGAACTATTTGACTTTCCTTTCATATAATTTTCTCTTCAACAATAACATCCCGTGATCTCATTAACTGATGACTTTCATCTGATAACCACCATCATGATCACAGCCAATCAGAATCCAGTTTTACTGCTTTTAAATCCATTTTCACTCTTAATTGTTTTGGAACATGAACACAACATTTAGATACTATTATATGTAGGTGCTTCACACCAGGCTTCTTTATATACCGTATTTCATTTGGAGATGTCCCTAAAATACTGGATGGTCTCATTCAATTCAGGATGTACACTGCAGAATTTATCATTTCAGTATGAAATGACTAAGGAATGTTTCCATGAGCATGCATCATAGCCCTGGTCGTTTCAACAAGAGCATGATTCTCTCTTTCACTGCATCCATTTTGTTGTTGAGTCTATGGCATAGTAAAACACCGGATTATGCACTCCTTTTGCAAAATCTCCATTGTCTGTTTATTGCTGAATTCTCCTTCATTATCACTTAACAGGTTTTTAATTGTATGCCCAGCACTCTTTGTCTCAGTTATAAACTGTCTTAGTTTATTAGGAACTTCTGATTTTTCCTTGACAAAGTAAACAGCTCAAAATTTACTGTAATCATCTTTGAATAACACAAAGTACATTTGTAGTATATTTTCTTGTCTGATTTCATTTACTTCAGTGGTATATACCACACATCACTCATAGTGATTTTGTGACACTTTCCATTCACTGCTGCTTCCATTTCCATTATGCCCTTGCCAACAGCCTCAAAAGTATCACCACCTGCTGATGTAGCTGAGTGCATCATAGAAAATGGTTCAAATGTCTTGAAAAAATTGTCAGTATTTGTGATATGACTTGTTGATCATTATCTACAAATGAGCTACCAGTATCACACTAAGACAACATAACAATAGACGTTTCATCAAAGAGAACCATGTTCGTATTTGAAATTTCAGCAACTTCTGACACATCACTTTTCTGAAGTTTTTGTGGTCGACCATCTGCAATCCACTTTCAGCATTTCTTGATCACGTGATTTGGCTTCTTACAGTACTGACAGACAACTTTCTTTTTTCATTGTTGTTGTTTAGAAGACTGTTTTAGTGGGTTCCTTATAACAGCCTCTTGAGATGTAGAAGCTCCTCCGTCAGTCAACAAAGCTTTCTACTAAGCACAAAGTTGAGTTGTCAAGTTATCAACAGTCCTATCACTTGTTGGCACAAGCATCCAACCTGATTTAAATGAAAAATACTCATCTGGTAGTATGCCTAAAATTTTACAGATAAGAAATAAATCAAGTGATTGTAGATTATTTTCTGTATCTTTGGCCATTTCTTGCTTCATATCATTCCATACATTTTTCAGTTTTGATATATGAGTTGCTACATCATCAATAGAATGTTTTACATATATAAAAAACTGCAAACAAAGGTCTTTATGTTCAGAAACACCATCAAATAATTTATGCAATTCACTCATACTTCTTGAGATGTATTAAGATGCATTATTTTCTGCAAAGTTTCATCTGTCATATTTGTAGTCAATACAATGAAAGCATTGTTGTCAGTCTTAAGATAAAAATATAGTGCATTCCTATATGTCTCTTATACCTCAGCAGTAGCATGTTCCATAGGTTCTATGGGTTTAACTAACCTACCTTCATTAAGATCAAGCACTCCAGAAATACTACATAGACAGACATTTGGTTTGTATTTCTATGTATTCCAATTATATTGCCCTTCCAGTACACCAATGCTTATTATTCTTGTCAAATACATAGTCGAACTTCACTCTAGAAGTTACGCTGATGCATGAAAGTCACAATATGCGAATTTCAAAATTTACCCTTCATTTACATATGAAACTTACAACTTGCATCTCTTCAATTCTTTTAAATAATTATTCTGTAGTACACCTGGGACCGTAACCCATCTGGTTATTTAGGAATGACACAAGTTTATCATAGGAAAAAAAAAAGCTGGTTTATTAGAACTCTACAGAATAATGCTTAACAATGATACTTCTATTGCAGCAAAGAACTAAAAAACAATCCATGTCTGGTAAGATAGAGATATTTAAATGTCAATGAAGTTATTAAATAAAACTGTTCACAATGCAAAACTTTAACAATTTCAAGTAAGGTACTAAAATTATTTTCTTCTCAACTATGCAGAATGGAATAAATTATCAAAAAGTATATTGAAAGAGACTGACAGGTAGTAAGACAGGTAGTAAGACAGATTTAATGATTGCTGATGAGTCTGACTACTTACCTCCTGCTCTAAGGTGATGGAAACGATTGCATCACAAAGAACGACTAAACACTTGCCTCAAAATAAGATAGTTTCAATTTTGATTTCAAAAGCATCTCTTCACAAAACATAGTACATTTCACTTCATAAATCAGTTTATACAAAATTTAAAGGTCAGAATATTGTCAGCTGATATCTCCTGTGACTTGTCAGAAGTGTTGTTTGTGCAGTTCACAGGTTTTCCTAGAGAAGGCCAGATATGATGTTATCAAAGTTCTGGTTGGTAACTGGCTTTCATTATATCTAAATAAAAGGCCACATCATGGATCCTGTCACTCATGAACCAAGTATTATGTGTCACTGTAACAGGGCTGCATCATCCACTTCATCACACATTAGTATTTTGCTATCAGAGCATAATTATGTTAATTGGAATGACCTTTCCTTTTTTACCTTGAACATCCCCCCCCCCCCCCCCCCCATTCCATCTATCTTCTTTATTTTGTGTTTCACTTTTTCTACAACTCCTTTCCCACAACCATAACACTGCAAGTTCCATCATTACCCTTCTTGGAGTTAAATGTCATGTTAATTTCTTTCATTTGCAGTCTGAAACCACACTGTCAGTCTGCTCTCTTGCCGATGTATGATGGCAATACTATTTTACATCTTTTTCTTTTTATTGACCATCAACATATAATATCCTCTGAATACAAGGTATTAAACCTTTTAACTCTTTGAATGTCTCTGGTCCTTTACAAATGACTGCCTGTGCCTATCATCCCATCCAGCCCATTGACTAGGTGTTGTACAGTCTCTGTCTCTGTAGGCAGTAGACAAAATGCATGTGCTCTCTTTGTGACATGTCAGTATAATTAGCAACCATTTCCTCCCAGCCCTGCTGAGAATCTTATTTGCAATATAACAAACAATGGAAAATCCAGGATGGAATGCAACAACATAATCAAAGGTATAGTTGTTACTCACCATATACCAGAGATTCTGAATCGCAGAAAGGCACAACATAGAGACTGTCACACAATTAGCTTTTAGCCAACAAGGCCTTTGTCAAAATTAGACAACATACATAATGCACACACTCACACAGACGCAACTCACACATGACCACAGTCTCTGGCAACTGGAGCCAGACTATGAGCAGTACGGCATTATGAGTGAGGGAGCCAGGTGGGGGTAAGGAGGGTGCTGGTATGGTGAGTCGGAGGGATAGCAGGGTAGGGGAGCGAGGTGGTAAAATGCTGCTGGGTGCATGTGGGGTTGAGATGGGGAGTGGGACAGCTAGGTGCAGCTGGGAGATTTGACAGAGGGCGGGAGAGAGAGGAGAGAGAGAGGAAGGGGGGGGGGGGGGAGGGGGAGGGGCAGAGGTTAGTGGAAAAGGAGAAAAGTAAAAAGAATGCATGCATTGGTGGAATAGAAGGCTGTGTAGTGCTGGAATGAGAACAGGAAAGGGGCTAGATGGGTAAGGACAATGTCTAACGAAGGTTGAGACCAGGATGGTTACGAGACTGCAAGACATATTGCAGGGAGAGTTCCACCTGCACAGTTGAGGGAATCTGGTGTAGGTAGGAAGGATCCAGATGGCAGAGGCTATGAAGCAGTCATTGAAATGAAGGATGTGTTGGGCAGCATATTCAGCAATGGGGTGTGGTCTAGTTGTTTCTTGGCCACAGTTTGTTGGTGGTCATTCATGCAGACGGACAGGTTGTTGTTTGTCATGCCCACATAGAACGCAGCACAGTGGTTGCAGCTTAGCTTGTAGATCACATGACTGGTTTCACAGGTAGTCCTGCCTTTGATGGGACAGGTGATGTTTGTGACAGGACTGGAGTAGGTGGTTGTGGGAGGATGTATGGGACAGGCCTTGCAAATACAGGGGTATGAACCATGAGGTAAAGAGTTGGCAGCAGGGTTGTGTAGGGATGGATGAGTACATTGTGTAGGTTTGGTTGACGGCAGAATACCACTGCGGGAAGGGTGGGGAGGATAGTGGGCAGGGCATTTCTCATTTCAGGGCACAACAAGAGGTAGTCGAAACCCTGGCAGAAAATATAATTCAGTTCCTCTTGTCTTGGGTGATAATGAGTGACAAGGGCAAGGGGAATGCTCCTCTGTGGCTGGATAGTGGGACATTGGGAGGTGGTAGGAGACTAGAAAGATAAGGCACTGGAGATTTGTTTTTGTACAGGTTGGGAGAATAATTTGGATTGTGATGGCTACAGTGAGACCCTCGGTATATTTCAAGATGGACCACTTGTCACTGAAGATGTGACAATTACATGTGGCTAGGCTGTATGGAAGGGACTTCTTGGTATGGAACGGGTGGCAGCCGTTGAAATGGGGGTGTTTCTGGTGTTTAGTAGGTTTGATATGGACGGAGGTACTTATATAGCCATCTTTGAGGTGGAGGTCAACATCTGGGAAGGTGGCTTGTTGTGTTGAGTAGGACCAGGCAAAATTAATGGGGGAGAAGTTGTTGAGGTCCTGGAGGGTGCCCTCACTCTCAATCCAAATTGCAAAGTTGTTATCAATGAATCTGAACCAGGTGAGGGGTTTGGGATTCTGGGTGTTTCGGAAGGATTTTTCTAGATGGCCCATGACTACTTTGGCTTGGGATGGTGCCATGCGGGTGCCCATAGCCATACCGTGGATTTGTTTCTAGGTAATGCTTTCAAAGGAGAAGTGATGAGCAGGGCACCATGTGGTAAAGGGATAGGGTCTTTGGAGAGTTGGTGGAGGAAATAGTTGTTATCTTTTATGTAAGAGGGCAGGTTGTGGGTAATGGGCTGAAGGTGTTGGTCTATGAGAGCAGAGATTCTCTCAGTGGAGGCACAATAACTGGCCACAATGGGGCATCCTGGGTGATTGGGTTTATGGACTTTAGGAAGCATGTAGAAGGTAGAAATGTGTGGGATGGTAGGGGTGTTGGGAGAGAGAGACTACGGGTAGAGGTGTTGGGATGATCCTAAGGTTTTGAGGAGAGACTGGAGACCCTGCTGAATTTCTGAAAAGGGGTCACTGTGTTGATGAATCTGATAGCTCGCAGAGTCCTTCTGCCAGGTAATCCTTGCAGTTCAAAACAACAGTGGTGGAACCTTTGTCAGCAGGTAAGGTTATAAGATCAGGATCAGTTTTTAGGTGGTGAATTGCATATCTTTCTGCAGCTGTAAGATTTCTTTGCATGTTGAGGGACTTGGCGAATGATGGTGAGGTAAGGTTGAGGTTAGGAAATTCTGGAAAGCTAACAGGGACTGATTTGGGGGTATTGGGGGTGAATCACAGTTAGATGGAGGAGTGAACTGAGTCAGGCAGGGTTCAACATTGATCTTTGGCTGATTCTGAGTGGTAGGATCAGTGGAAAAAAGTGTAGGAACTGGCAAAAGGAGATAAGGTCTTGAACAAGTCCTGCATGATTAAATTTGGAGCTGGGGCAAAAAGTGAGACCTCTGGAGAAGACTGCTACTTCTGTGGGGCTAAGGCTTTCAGAGGAAAGATTCATGACTGTGTTTTGGGTCTGTTTAGGTTCTGGATTCTGTGCGGTGTTGAGAGGGAGTTTTGGGAGGTGGGGTAATTGTAGTAGGTCTTTGAGACAGTGTTTGTCAGCTACGAGGCAATGTGAGGGAGCTTTGGAACTTGTTGTAGAGGTGGTGGACAGTCGTAGTCCAAGGCAGGAGTAGGAAGTGAGCAGGTTGGAGAGTTTTTTGAGCTGTTGCTGTGCAAGTTACTGTCCCCCTCCCCTACCCTGCTATCCCTTCCACTCCCCACCCCAGAATTCTCCTTACTCTCACCTGGTCGCCTGTCCCACAATGCTGTGCTGCTCACAGTCTGGCTCCAGTTTCCTGAGACTGTGGTCATTTGTGCAAGAGCTGCATTTGCGCGTTCGCGCGCACACGCACACGCACACGCACTCATGCACTTGTGTGTGTGTGTGTGTGTGTGTGTGTGTGTGTATATGTATATGTATATGTTGCCTGATTTTGACAAAGGTCTCATTGGCCGAAAGCTAATTGTATGACAGTCTTTTATATTTGGATTATAATAATTTTTATATTGTTCTAAGTGGTATCATAGTACTGCAAAACATTAATCTCAAACCATCACCACTCACTCCTGCTTATTAGATTCTAATTTCCAAGCTGATGATGTTCCCTGGATTTCAGTGACCAAAACACTTAGTAGGCCATGCTCAACCATTCCCATTATTCATGTTTAGTATTGCAGGTCAACTAATACATTGAGTTACTTTACCATTTCTGCTGCTGTATCACTGACAAATACACCTACAAGGTATTTGATAATTTAGCAGACACATTTACATTGAGGGCTGCCATATTGCCAAATGGCCTGGTTTGCTGCCGCTACTCACTTCCATGCTTGATACGCCAAACTCACTTAACCACTGACTGTGTTCAGATATCTGTATTTGCGTTACCAACAGCCAGGCATGTCAAGTCTTCCAACCTTCCCATATAATGATCAGAACAGACTACCAACCTCATAACCTGGTTACTTATTATATCAGAATCAACAAATAACTCACTGCTACATTGTGAACAGTAGTGACAGCCAGCCTTACCTTTCTGTCTCTGCATAATTTAATTGTGATACGTTCACTTAAATTCTGGTGTAATTGCTGTAGTAACTTGTAAGAATTTCCTTGCAGTTCAATGACTCTCTTGTGAAGTTCGTACACCAGTTTGTCTTTCTGCAGATAAGACAGATCTCTCACAAAAAAACTGGCCATCCTGAAACAGTGTTGTCAAGAACAGTACCTTTAATTTTGTCACTCTTCACAGACATTTTTATACTGGTAGGTAGTAGGAGTGATAAGCTGAGTAATAAATGTGTAAAATTAACAATTATATATTGATATTACAATTTCTATAAACCAGTATCTGATAACTATGTTGCCACAGCATAATATTCTTATGTTAACTACAGTCTCCTTCAGCAGTTTTCATTAACACAGTTAGCAATTATGTGACCTTGCTATAATGAGAATACCTAACTAGGTTCTCTCCTTGGTAGTACTATTGAATCTCATACATATGTCTATATATTGTTCCTTTTCACAATCAGCTTAAACAATATTTGTTTTGGCAATTATCTGTGAATTTAGAATGCCTGAAAAGAAATGAATATACAACTCATGGTTTACATCTAAACAAACATGGTAAGATTCACCTTTGTAATAGGCTTGCTTCTTTCATGCACATGGCGAAAACTGAAAAACCAAGTACCGGTACAGGAAAAAAGCATATGCAAACGGACAATCATATAGAAAGTGCCAGTCTCGATGTGAAAGTGCCACCCACGAAAAGACAGACAGTTATGGACCATTTTATAACAAAAAATAAGCCCAATGAAAGTCATAACAGCACATTTACTACGTATAATTTCAAGCCATCAAATGCAGCAACAAGGCAGTCGTTAATGGACAGATGGGTGAAACAGGATGGAAAAAAAGTGAAAATTTGGAACATTTTGACAGAAGAAAGGCAGGAACCCACAAACAGTGAACCAGCAAGCCACTCAGCAAACATTATGAATACCATCCCTGGAAAACATGAGGATTTTTTACCACTAAGTACACTAGCTCAAATAGTGAGGTAAGTGGTCAAGCAAGAAAAGATTTTCTCCTTGTCCCTAATTTTAAACTATTCCATCAAAATGTTCAGTCACTTCCAAATAAACTAAATGAAATAGAAATAATATTAAATGATCTAAATGATATTTCTGTACTATGCTTTACAGAACACTGGCTCAAACAAGATATGTTAGAGCAAACATACCTTCCTGAGTTCAAACTTGCAAGCATGTTTTGTAGGAACATGTCGAGTCTTGGGGGTACTTGTACATTGTTTTGTTGTTGTGGTCTTCAGTCCTGAGACTGGTTTGATGCAGCTCTCCATGCTACTCTATCCTGTGCAAGCTTCTTCATCTCCCAGTACCTACTGCAACCTACATCCTTCTGAATCTGCTAAGTGTATTCATCTCTTGGTCTCCCTCTACGATTTTTACCCTCCATGATGTCCTCCAATGCTAAATTTGTGATCCCTTGATGCCTCAAAACATGTCCTACCAACTGATCCCTTCTTCTAGTCAAGTTGTGCCACAAACTTCTCTTCTCCCCAATCCTATTCAATACCTCCTCATTAGTTACGTGATCTACCCACCTTATCTTCAGCATTCTTCTGTAGCACCACATTTCGAAAGTTTCTATTCTCTTCTTGTCCAAACTGGTTATCGTCCATGTTTCACTTCCATGCATGGCTACACTCCATACAAATACTTTCAGAAATGACTTCCTGACACTTAAATCTATACTCGATGTTAACAAATTTCTCTTCTTCAGAAACGATTTCCTTGCCATTGCCAGTCTACATTTTATATCCTCTCTACTTCGACCATCATCAGTTATTCTACTCCCTAAATAGCAAAACTCCTTTACTACTTTAAGTGTATCATTTCCTAATCTAATCCCCTCAGCATCACCCGATTTAATTTGACTGCATTCCATTTTACTCGTTTTGCTTTTGTTGATGTTCATCTTATATCCTCCTTTCAAGACACTGTCCATTCCGTTCAACTGCTCTTCCAGGTCCTTTGCTGTCTCTGACAGAATTACAATGTCACTGGCGAACCTCAAAGTTTTTACTTCTTCTCCATGAATTTTAATACCTACTCCGAATTTTTCTTTTGTTTCCTTTACTGCTTGCTCAATATACAGATTGAACATCGGGGAGAGGCTACAACCCTGTCTCACTCCTTTCCCAACCACTGCTTCCCTTTCATGCCCCTCGACTCTTATAACTGCCATCTGGTTTCTGTACAAATTGTAAATAGCCTTTCGCTCCCTGTATTTTACCCCTGCCACCTTCAGAATTTGAAAGAGAGTATTCCAGTTAACGTTGTCAAAAGCTTTCTCTAAGTCTACAAATGCTAGAAACGTAGGTTTGCCTTTTCTTAATCTTTCTTCTAAGATAAGTCGTAAGGTTAGTATTGCCTCACGTGTTCCTACATTTCTACGGAATCCAAACTGATCTTCCCCGAGGTCCGCTTCTAGGTGTTTTTCCATTCGTCTGTAAAGAATTCGCATTCGTATTTTGTAGCTGTGACTTATTAAACTGATAGTTCGGTAATTTTCACATCTGTCAACACCTGCTTTCTTTGATATTGGAATTATTATATTCTTCTTGAAGTCTGAGGGTATGTCGCCTGTCTCATACATCTTGCTCACCAGATGGTAGAGTTTTATCATGACTGGCTCTCCCAAGGCCATCAGTTGTTCTAATGGAATGTTGTTTCGACTCAGGTCTTTCAGTGCTCTGTCAAACTCTTCACGCAGTATCTTATCTCCCATTTCGTCTTCATCTACATCCTCTTCCATTTCCATAATATTGTCCTCAAGTACATCGCCCTTGTATAAACCCTCCATATACTCCTTCCACCTTTCTGCCTTCCCTTCTTTGCTTAGAACTGGGTTGCCATCTGAGCTCTTGATATTCATACAAGTGGTTCTCTTCTCTCCAAAGGTCTCTTTAATTTTCCTGTAGGCAGTATCTATCTTACCCCTAGTGAGACAAGCCTCTACATCCTTACATTTGTTCTCTAGCCATCCCTGCTTAGCCATTTTGCACTTCCTGTCGATCTCATTTTTGAGACGTTTGTATTCCTTTTTGCCTGCTTCATTTAATGCATTTTTATATTTTCTCCTTTCATCAATTAAATTCAATATTTCTTCTGTTACCCAAGGATTTCTATTAGCCCTCATCTTTTTACCTACTTGATCGTCTGCTGCCTTCACTACTTCATCCCTCAGAGCTACCCATTCTTCTTCTACTGTATTTCTTTCCCCCATTCCTGTCAATTGTTCCCTTATGCTCTCCCTGAAACTCTCTACAACCTCTGGTTCTTTCAGTTTATCCAGGTCCAATCTCCTTAAATTCCCACCTTTTTGCAGTTTCTTCAGTTTCAATCTGCAGTTCATAACCAATAGATTGTGGTCAGAATCCACATCTGCCCCTGGAAATGTCTTACAATTTAAAACCTGGTTCCTAAATCTCTGTCTTACCATTATATAATCTATCTGATACCTTTTAGTATCTCCAGGATTCTTCCAGGTATACAACCTTCTTTTATGATTCTTGAACCTAGTGTTAGCTATGATTAAGTTATGCTCTGTGCAAAATTCTACAAGGCGGATTCCTCTTTCATTTCTTCCCCACAATCCATATTCACCTACTATGTTTCCTTCTCTCCCTTTTCCTACTGACGAATTCCAGTCACCCATGACTATTAAATTTTCGTCTCCCTTCACTACCTGAATAATTTCTTTTATCTCGTCATACATTTCATCAATTTCTTCATCATCTGCAGAGCTAGTTGGCATATAAACTTGTACTACTGTAGTAGGCATGGGCTTTGTGTCTATCTTGGCCACAATAATGCGTTCACTATGCTGTTTGTAGTAGCTAACCCGCACTCCTATTTTTTTTATTCATTATTAAACCTACTCCTGCATTACCCCTATTTGATTTTGTATTTATAACCCTGTAGTCACCTGACCAGAAGTCTTGTTCCTCCTGCCACCGAACTTCACTAATTCCCACTATATCTAACTTTAACCTATCCATTTCCCTTTTTAAATTTTCTAACCTACCTGCCAGATTAAGGGATCTGACATTCCACGCTCCGATCCATAGAATGCCAGTTTTCTTTCTCTTGATAGCAGCGTCCTCTTGAGTAGTCCCCACCCGGAGATCCGAATGGGGGACTATTTTACCTCCAGAATATTTTACCCAAGAGGACGCCATCATCATTTAATCATACAGTAAAGCTGCATGTCCTCGGGAAAAATTACGTCTGTAGTTTCCCCTTGCTTTCAGCCGTTCGCAGTACCAGCACAGCAAGGCCGTTTTGGTTAGTGTTACAAGGCCAGATCAGTCAATCATCCAGACTGTTGCCCCTGCAACTACTGAAAAGGCTGTTGCCCCTCTTCAGGAACCACATGTTTGTCTGGCCTCTCAACAGATACCCCTCCGTTGTGGTTGCACCTACGGTACGGCCATCTGTATCGCTGAGGCATGCAAGCCTCCCCACCAATGGCAAGGTCCATGGTTCATGGGGGGAGCTTGTACATATCTTAAAGAAAATATTGAATTCAATAGTGTAACTAAATACCATAAACTGTCCTGTGAAAAAGATATAGAACTCTCTATTGCTGAACTACCAAGGCAAAATACAGTTATTATTTGTGTATACAGGTCCCCAGACGGAGACAAAAAAGTGTTATACATTTACATGGAGGAACTCTTGGAAGAAATTCACTCTCCCAAGAAAAATATAATAATGTGTGGTGACTTTAATATTGATTTCTTGAAATCCAATAAATTTAGAGATGACATTATAAATTTACTACAATCATTCAACATCAGTCCAATGGTAACCGAACCAACTCGAGAAATACCTACCTCTGCATCTATTATTGATCATAACTTGATAAATACGTGTAAATACGTCTATAACACACAAGTTGTAAACATGGGTTTTAGTGATCACTATGCTCAAATTCTTGCAATGAATGTTTCAGGACACCAAATTCCCAGTTGAATACAATAAACTGTAAGGAATTTCAGTATAAAAATGTGGAATATTTTTTTCTCTCCTAGAGGGTGAAAGTTGGAAAGACGTATATGACTGTAATGAGACCAATGAGAAATATGATAAGTTTATGGCTACATTCAAACTTTTTTTGTAATAGCTTTTCCCAAGAAAACAACTATGTTGAACTCTAGTAAAAAAAAAAAATACAAAAGGGATAAGGATATCATGTCAAAATAAAAGGAGATTGGGAGATTGTATGAGTGCTCCAAGCGTAATACCAGTCCTGACTTTATTGCATATTTCAAAAGATACAAAAGAATACTAACACAAGTTATTTCAAAAGCAAAAAAACTAGAAAATTACAAAATATTGTGTGATTCCAAGAATAAAACTAAAGCAGCCTGACAAATTATAAGGAAAGAAATGGGTACCGCCGGCCGCGGTGGTCTAGCGGTTCTAGGCGCACAGTCCGGAACAGTGTGACTGCTACGGTCACAGGTTCGAATCCTGCCTCGGGCATGGATGTGTGTGATGTCCTTAGGTTAGTTAGGTTTAAGTAGTTCTAAGTTCTAGGGGACTGATGACCACAGATGTTAAGTCCCTTAGTGCTCAGAGCCAAATGGGTACCAGGCCAGTTAATCACAGTAATATAGAGCTGATTATGAATAATAATAAACTAACTGACCCCAAACATGTTGGTAGTGCTTTCAACAATTATTTCTCAAATATTGCACAGCAGTTAATAAACACACACCATGATAAACAGCCAACCAGTCACTGAGATCAAAAAATTCATGCAAGCACATTATTCCTGTATCCAGCAACACCTGAGGAACTGTCAAGAATCCTAAAAGAATTACCTAATAAATATTCAGTGGGTGTTGATGAGATACCAGATGCTATTATTAAAGTTAGTGCAACATTTATTGTGGAACTATTAACAGACATAGTAAATTCATCTTTTGAGAGTGCTGTATTTCCAAATAATCTAAAAACTGCAAAAGTTACACCTTTGCATAAGAAGGGTGCAAAAAGTGATATTGCTAATTATAGACCAATTTCAGTTTTGTCAGGCTTCAGCAAAATTATAGAAAAAATGTTCCTTAGAAGATTAACAGTTTTCTTAAATAAAGAGAGGCTCCCAACATGGGTTCAGAGCTGGAAAATCAACTCAGTCAGCAATTTTTGCCATCTTAAATGAAGTATTAAAAGCAGTGGATGATAAACAACATATACCTTGGATATTTCTGGATCTAAGTAAAGCCTTTGATGTAATTGATCATGGCATTCTCTTGTGTAAACTAAGTAATTATGGAATTAGAGGCCAGCCTGAAAAGTGGATCCAGTCGTTCCTCAGTAATCATCAGCAGATTACAGAAATAAAACACAAAGATAGTGAAACATAAAAAAATTCTAGTTTTTATAGTGATGAGCAGAAAATCAAGTATGGAGTCTCACGAGGGTCAGTTCTAGGACCTGTCCTATTTCTGCTGTATGTAAATGACTTGGCAAGTAAAATACATGATGGAACCACTGTACTGTTTGCAGATGACACTAATATTCTAATTAGATCACAGAATGAGGAAAATCTGCAGGAGGCTGCAGTATCAGTTATGCATACCTTAACACACTGGTTCAAGACCAATAGGTTCATCATAAATTTTGAAAAAACTGTGGCAGTTAACTTTCATACCACACAAAACCCCCATTCTGCAAACCTTGTTTTCACTATCAAAGGAAAAAAATGTGTTGAAGGTCGGTCATACAAAATTTCTGTGTGTACATGTTCAGGCAGATCTGAAGTGAGAGGTACACCAAAACAATTTAAACAAGAGACTGAATTCACTAACATATGCTGTTAGGATCCTCACTCAAAATACAAGCTGCTCATCAGTGCTGACAATGTATCATTGCAGTATACAGTCATTAATTATGTATGGAATAATTTTTTGGGGAAATTCCACAAATACTACAAAAACATTTAAAATGCAGAAAAAGATTATCAAGGTGATAAAAAAATCTAAATGTAAGGATTCCTGTAGACCCCTTTTTGAAACTCTAAAAATATTACCACTGCCTTGCTTGTATGTATACGAAATACTAATTTTCACAAAATGGAGCATCTTAAAAAAGGAAAATATCTTCAAACACACCTATGATATACACACATATCAAACTAGACAGAAGATGAACCTATACAGGAATGCAGTAAATACAAGCTTATGCAAAAGAGGAGTGTATCATTCTGGAGCTAAGTTACATAACCATACGCCTTTTTACTTAAAATGCATCCCAACATTAAATGCATTTAAAATAAAGTTAAAACAGGTCTTGCTTGACTGCTGCCTCTATTCTTTGTCTGAGTTTATGGAACATCATAATAAGAAAACCTCATTTACCAGATTTCACTAATTGTCAATTCATAATATAGTTTACATTGTGCTTATCATGTCATCTCACTTAATAACTACTATTATCACATGTAGAAGCAATGTAGTACACCAATGTACATTATTATGCATTTTTATTATGTCAACAATGTAATCCAAATGACTATTGTATTGTAAACTAACTAGGTTTACCACTGTCCTATATCACATGTACAAACAATGTATGAAACTGATTCTTGGACCAATAAATAAATATCCAAAAGTGAATAAATTAGGCGATCTGAAAATCAGATTACATTAGCATTGGGCCAAGATAGAGGATGTTACATACATTAACATTCTCTGAAAGAACTCCAAATTAAATATCTTACCATCACAAGTAAGACACTGAACCATTAAAATTACATTAATTGATAGTGAAAGTGATACTCCATGCTTTATGGTAAAAAGATACACAGCTTTTTTTTTTAAAAAAAAGAAAGAAAAAGAAAAGATTTTAGTGTGGCCAGACCAATTTAAATTTCAAACTCCCCAAGATAGCTTCTAATACCTTACCATACAAGATTCTATTTTTAAAAAGATTATTTATTCTCTGCTCATAATATATAATTTCACATTCATGGCATTACTAACAATGTATAAATATTTTACTATCTGCTACTACACTGAAATGCCAGAGTGACTGGTATAGGCATTCGTATTCAAATACAGAGGTATCTAAACAGTTGCCAATGCCTATATAAAACACATGTGTCTAGCACAGTTGTTAGACTGGTTACTGCTGCTACAGTGGCAAGTTATCAAGATTTAAGTGAGTTTGAAAGTGGTGTTATAGTCGGCACATGAAAAATGAGACACAGCATTTCTTAGGTAGCGATGAAGTAAGGATTTTCCAGTATGACCATTTCATGAGTATACTGTGAATATCAGGAATCTGGTAAAATATCAAATCTGTGATGTCACTGAGGCCAGAAAAAGATCCTGCAGGAATGGGACCCATGATGGCTGAAGAGAACATTCAGTGTGACAGAAGTGCAGCCCTTCCAGATATTGCTGCAGAATTCAACCCTGGGCCATCAACAAGTGTCACTGTGTAAACCATTCAATGAAACATCATCAACCAGGGCATTTGGAGCCGAAGGCCCACTCATGTACCCTTGATGACTGCATGACACAAAGCTTTATGCCTTACCTAGGGGTGTGAATACTGGAATTGGACTGTTGATGACTGGAAACATGTTGCCTGGTCAGATGAGCCTCATTTCAAATTGTATCAAGTGGATGGATGTGTACGGGTATGGAGACAACCTCATTAATCCATGACAATGCATGTCAGCAGGAGACTGTTCAAGCTGGTGGAGGCTCTGTAATTGTGTGGGGTGTGTGCAATTGGAGTGATATGGGACCCCTGATATGTCTAGATGTGACTTTGACAGGTGACACATATCAAAGCACCCTGCCTGGCCACTTGTGTCCATTCATGTCCATTGTGCATTCCGACTGACTTGGACAATTCCAGCAGGACAATGCAACACTCCACATGTCCTGAATGCTACAGAGTGGCTCCGGGAACACTTTTCTGAGTTTAAACATTTCCACTGGCCACCAGACTCCCCAGGCATGAACATTATTGAGCATACCTGGGATGCCTTGCATCGTGCTGTTCAGAAGAGATCTCCCTCATACGCTTACAGATTTATGGATAGCCCTGCAGGATTCATGGTGTCAATTCCCTCCAGCACTACTTTGGACATTAGTCGATTCAATGTCATGTCATGTTGCGGCACTTCTGTGTGCTCGCGGCGGCCCTATGTGGTATTATTTGTGTACTGGTTTCTTTGGCTCTTCTGTGTATTATTGTACTTGTTTCTAGTACAGGATAGTTTCTAGTGTTATTATTCATATTAAATCCAGGTCATTTTTAAAATGTATCCCATGTCAATATCTCAATTTTATTTGGTAACAAGTTAGGAAAAATAGCTCCTTTGAGATATGGTTTTTTTTTATTGTTAAAGTTAATCTTCTTTTAACTGCATGATTTTTTTTCTGTCTTGTATCAAGATTGTGAATTTTCATGTTCCTACTTGTGACCTTAGTACCTTCTTTCACTAGAATATATGTGCCACAAACTGTGAGAATCTTTTTAATAGGCTTTTGCAGGTTGTTCCTTGATTTACTTTTGCTATGATTATCAATGCCCTCTTCTGCATTATGAAAACACTTTTCATGTTAGTGTAGCAAGTCCCACCCAACAATGCTGTTCATTAAGACAGGAAAGGGTATATTAATGTAAACTATACAGTCCTTAGGATCTCAAAATTGAGGTATTTTGATGATCCCCTTAATATATATAGACAGGATGTTATTTTTTCAACAATATAATAAAAAGATACCCATTGAGCTGTTGATAGGTACAATGAAAAGACAATTACACATTTGCTTTTGGCTAAAGCTATCTTCAGAAAAAGAAACACACACACACACACACACACACACACACACACACACACACACACACACACACCCGCGCGCGCGCGCGCACACACACACACACACACACACACACACACACACACACACACACACATTCATTCACACCAGCAAGCACATCTCAAGCACACATGAATGCTATCTCTGCCAGATCAGGCCTGAAATCAATTATCACGTAGAATGGAAGCAGCAATCTGGAGGGGCAGACAAGGGAAGGGGAAAGGGATAGCAAGAAATGGATTGGGGGGTGTGTGTGTTTGGGGGGGGGGGGGAGAAGAGAAGAACACTGACAAAGTGTGTAGGGACAAGACAGTCAACAGGCACAGTGTTGGGTGGCTCAGGGCAGGAAAAATTTAAGTGTATATGAAAAGGATCGGCAAATGAGAAATGGAGGTGGCGTGTTTGTCGCAGTAGACAAGAAACTCAAATCCATCAATGTAGAAATTGAAGTAGAAGATGAACTGTTTGGGCAAGACTCAGTAACAACAGTGGCCATAAAATGATAAGTGGATCATTCTATTGCCCACCCTACTCATCTTCTAATGTTACCAAAAACTTTAGAGACAACCTCAGTTAACTTGCACATAAGTTCCCTAATTATACTGTAATCATTGGTGGAGACTTTGATCATCCAACAGTTAACTGGGAAAATTACAGTTTTGTTAATGGTAGGCATAATAAGACATCCTGTGACACATTACTAAATTCTGAAAACTACCTACAACAGATAGTAGGAACCCCACTCATGTTGGAAATATATTGAATGTAATGACAACAAATAGACCTGAGCACTTTGAGGATGTCCGCATTGAAACTGGTATCAGTGACCATGATGCAGTTGTGGCAGCTATGGTTACCAAAGCATTAAGGACAACTAAAACAAGCAAAAAGATATATATGGTCAGTAAGCTAGATAAAAAATCAGTAATGTCATATCTCAGTGTTGAAAGTTTCAGTACAGGGCTGGAGTATGTAGAGGAACTCTGGTTCAAATTTAAAAGAGTAGTTGACCATGCATTAGATAGATATGTACCTTGTAGAACAGTTCATAATGGGAGGGAACCTCCATGATATACAGTCATTGAAAAGAAACTTCTAAAGAAACAGAGATTACCACATAATTGGTGTAAAACAAAATATAAGGCTATAATAAGAGAGATGCTCAATGAAACACATTTACTTGTCAAGAGAGCAATGCATGATGCATTCTATGGCTACTGTAACAAAATGTTGTGAAGTGATCTTTCAGAGAAGCCACAGATATTCTGGTCATATGTAAAGACTGTTAGTGACACCAAAGTTAGTGTCCAGTCCCTAGTGAATGAGACAGGAACTGAAAGTGAGGGTAGCAAAGCAAAAGTTGAAATGCTTAACTTCATTTTCAAAAGTTTGTTTACAAAGGAAAACCCAGGAAAACTGTCCCAATTTAATCCTCATACCACTGACTAGTGTCAGTAATGTTGAGAAACAGCTGAAATTGTTAAAACTGTTTGGAGATCCAGGGCCCGATGGAATTCCTGTCTGATTCTATATTGAATTTGCAGCTGAGTTAGCCCCTCTCTTAACTATGATCTATTGTAGAGTCCTTGAACAAAAGACCATGCCCAATTCTTCACACCCTTCTACAAGAAGGGTAGTAGAAGTGATCTGCAAAACTACCCCCAATATCCTTGATATGGATTTGTTGTAGAATCTTAGAACATATTTGTTGTAGAATCTTTGTTATAGAGTCTTCTGAGCGCAAACATAATCAGGAATACGGAACAGAATGACCTCCTCAATGCCAAGCAGAATGGATTTTGAAAACATCAATCATGCAAAACCCAACTTGCACTTTTCTCATATGACATACTGAAGCTTCAGATCAAGACAATCAGGTAGATTCTGAATTTCTTGATTTTGGAAAAGCATTTGGCTCAGTACCACACGTGTGAAAAGTAGGATCATACGGGGTATCAAGTGAAATTTATGACTGAATGGTAGGGAGGATGCAGCACACTATCTTGGATGGAGAGTCATTGCCAGATGTAGAAGTAACTTCCGGTGTGGTCCAGAGAAATGTGTTGGAACCCTCACTTTTCATGTTGTGTATGAATGCACACAATGCAGACAATATTAGCAGTAAAATCAGGCTTTTTGCAGATTATACTGTTATCTAGTTACTATCTAAAAGAAGCTGCATAAATATTCAGTCAGATCTTGATGAGATTCCAGAGTGGTGCAGAGATTGGCAGCTTACTTCAAATGTTCAGAAATGTAAAATTTTGTGCTTCACAGAATGAAAAAAAAAAAAAAAAACTAGTTTCCTATGACTATAACATCAATAAGTCTCTGTTGGAATTGGCCAACTCATACAAATACCTGGGTGTAACACTTTGTAGGGATATGAAATGGAATGATCACGTAGGCTCAGTCATGGGTAAAGCAGGTGACAGACGTCAGTTTGTTGGTAGAATGCTGGGGAAGTACAATCAATTTACAAAGGAGATTGCTTTCAAATCACTCATGTGACCAGTTCTAGAATATTGCTCAAGTGTGTGGGACCCATACCAGATAGGACTAACAGGGGATATTGAACGTGTACAGAGAATGGTAGCATGAATGGTCACAGGTTTGTTTAATCTGTGGGACAGTGTCACAGGGAAACTGAAGGAACTGAACTGGAAGACCTTGAAGATGGGTGTAAACTATCTTGAGAAAGTCTGTTAACAAAGTTTCAAGAAATGGCTGCATATGATTACTCTAGGAATATACTGCAGTCCCCTATGTATCACTCTTGTAGGGGTCATGAGGATGAAATTAGAATAATTATTGCACACACAGAGGAATTCAAATAACCATTCTTCCCACACTCCATATGTAGATAGAATGAGAAGAAACCCTGGTAGTACAATGGGGCACATCCTGTGTAATGCACCTCATGATGGTTTGCAGAGTAAGGCTATAGATGTTGAACTGCTGAGGGGGGGGATGAGGAGCAAAAAATGAGAGGAAGAGGAACAGAAAATGGCAAAGACAAGTAGGTGCATTGGCAGAGTGTGGTACACAAAGAGAGCAAGGGGACAAGAACAGGGAGAAGGTGAGAGGACAGAGGGGGTAGAACCTGTCGCGTTTAGGGTGTGGGAACAGTAGGTTACTGCAGTTTGCAGCCACGATAATACTGAAATCAGACAATGCATTAACTCTGAAAACCTGTTGGTGGAGGGGAGGATCCAGATGGCTTTGGTAGTGAAGCAGCCATTGAAATTAAGCATATTATGTTCATCTGCGTGTTGTGCCACACGCTGGTCTACTGTGCTCTCAGCCACAGTTTGGAAGTGGCTGTTCATCCTCGTGGACAGCTGGTTGGTAGTCATACCAATATAAAAAGCTGTGCAATGGTTGCAGCAGAGATGTTATGTGACATGGCTGCTTTCACAGATGGCCCAGCCTCTGATGGGGTAGGATAAGCCTTTGACAGGACTGGAATAGGAAGTGCTGAGTGTGTGGTTTGAAGAGGTCTTGCATTTGGCATTCCCCAGGAATATGACTCCTGTGGCAAGGGGTTGGGACTGGGAGTGGCATAGGGGTGGACTACAATGTTGTGGAGGTTTAGTGGGCAACAGAACACCTCTTTAGGAGGAGTGGGAAGGATCTTGGGTAGAATGTCCCTCATTTCAGGGCATGATGATAGGTAATCAAAACTCTGTCAAAGAATACAATTCAGTTCTTCCAGTCTGGGATGGTATCGGGTGATGAAGGGGATACTCCTTTGTAGCTCATACTTGGTGTTGGTGGGAGGATTGGGCATGGGTGGGGAAATGACAAGGGAGATCTATTTGTGGATAGGTCAGGGGGATAGTACTTGTCCGTGATGGACTTGGTGAGACCCTCAGCGCAATGGGCAAGGGAGTTCTAGTCACTGCAGATATGCCATCCCATGGTGGCCAGACTGTTAGGAAGGGATTTTTTGGTATGAAAGGGATGACAGCTGTCAAAATGCAGGTACTATTAATGACTGATGGTTCTGTGTGGACAGAGGTGCAGATGGAGCCATCAGAGAGGAAGAGCTCCATGTCCAAATGGAAAATAGAAAAGAAAGTGTTGAGATTGTGAAGGAATGAGGATAGGGTGTCTTTGCCCTGAGTCCTGATCATAAAGATATCATCAATAATCTTTTCTGAACTGGTGCAGAAAGATGGAGCAAGGTGTCCATTGTGGCAGTTATGACACTGAGGAAATGGGTAATGTCATTGGAAATGGGGAAATAAAACATTAAGCGATTGTGAGGGGAGATGGATAACAGTAAAAGGCATGTAAAATTATGTACATGTATGCAGAAGCAGGGATGCTGATTCACAGAAAGCCACAACACAATTGGCTTTCAACCAATAAAGTGTTTGTCAGAATTAGACAACATACACACATGCACACATTCAGGCAAACACAAATGTGTGTGAATTGTATTTGTGTGTGTGTGTGTGTGTGTGTGTGTGTGTGTGTGTGTGTGTGCATGTGTGTATGTTGTCTACTAGGACTTGTTGGCCAAAAGCTAATTGTGTGACAGTCTTTTTGTTGTGCTTTTCTGTGACTCAGTATCTCTGCTATACATTGAGTAGCAACTATCTTCTTCATTATATTAACACATTCCATCCTGGATTTTCCATTGTTTGATTTTGCATGCAAACACATGTGCAATTATATAAAAACATGCTCAGATACTTAAAAATATGCTATAATATGCGAAAATAATGACAACTGTGTGCAGATTTGTAAAAGTATGCACAAGTACATGAGAAACATACAAAAATGTGGGGAAAAAGTTATGGATGAGGTATAGTATTAGAGTTGGTGCAGCACATGTAGGTGTGGAAAGTGAAACATGAAAGTATATGAGAATGAGGGAGAAAATCTGAGCAATAGGAATAATTATAATTGTAGGTGGGAATAATTTGGGGCATCAGATGCTGCACTAACAAGCTGCATGTCACATAGCTGAGTGTTGTGCACAGATGAGATCATTGATACAGTGTGGCTCGATAGTATATGTGGCTTGGAAGGCAATGAATAAACACAGGGAAGAAATGAAAGAATAAACACTGAAAAGAGTAATGCTACAGAGAATAGTAATAAAGGGAAACATCACAGGGATATAGGGTGGAACAAAAGCTGTTAGGCAGAATCCTACAATGGAAACTCTGGATTGGAATATCAGCAATATAAAGAAAAGATAATTTGTCACTCATCATAAAGATGACACCTTGAGTTATAGACAGGCACAATGAAATGACATTTACACGTTAGATTTTGGCCAAATCCTTATTCAGAACAGAAAACAAACATGCATTCATTCGCACAAGCTATGGCACCTCACACACACACACACACACACACACACACACACACACACACACACACACAAATGGTTCAAATGGCTCTGAGCACTATGGGACTCAACTGCTGTGGTCATAAGTCCCCTAGAACTTAAAACTACTTAAACCTAACTAACCTAAGGACAGCACACAACACCCAGCCATCACGAGGCAGAGAAAATCCCTGACCCTGCCGGGAATCGAACCCGGGCGTGGGAAGCGAGAACGCTACCGCACGACCACGAGATGCGGGCGCGCGCGCGCCCACACACACACACACACACACACACACACAAACACACACACACACACACACACACACACACACACACACACACACACACACACACACACATGGCTGCTTTCTCTGACAGACCAGACTGGAATGCAACTGTCATGTAGAATGGAAGCAGCAAACTCGAGCAGGCAGGGAAGGGGAAGGGATAGCAGGGTATGGGTGAGGGGATATGAGTGCTGTCTAACAGAGTGTTCAGAGACTAGAGAACCAACAGGCACAACATTGAGAGGTTGAGGAGCAGCTAACTGGGGGGAGGGGTGGGGGACAAAAAGAATTGGAGGGGGGAAGGGGAAAGGTGGGTGGGTGCTTTGACATATGGGAGCATGCAAAGAGGGTGAGGGGATGAGAATAGGGAGGAGGTGATAGGACAAAGTGGTTGGAAACATGAAGGGTGTGGGGCCAGTAGGTTATTGTAGGTTGATGCCAGGATAATTCCAGGAGTAGAGAATGGTTTGTGAGGACAACTCCCATCTGCATGGTTCAGAACAGTTGGTGGTGGAGTGCGGGATCCAGGTGGCTCGGATAGTGAAACAGCCATTGAAATATTGAAATCAAGTGTGTTAATGTTCAGCTGCGTGTTGTGCCACGGGGTGGTCTACTTTGCTCGTGTCCATAGTTTGGCAGTGGCTGTTCATCCTGGTGAATGGCTGGTTGATAGTCATAAAATATATAAAAAGTTGTGCTTGGTGGGTGAATAGAGCAGGTCTTGCATATGAACTCTGTGGCAAGGGTTTGGTATTGGAAATAGCATAGGGATGTTTTAGATGTTGTGTGGATGTCAGAATACCACTTTGGAAGGAGTGAGGAGGATTCTGGGTAAGATGACCCTCACTTCAAGTCATGATGATAGGTAATGAAAGACCTGAGGAAGGATGTGGTTCAATTGTTCCAATCTGGGATTATGCTGAATGTGTGTGTGTGTGTGTGTGTGTGTGTGTGTGTGTGTGTGTGTGTGTATTTGGGAGGGAGGGATGGCACAGGTTATCTGTTTGCAAACATGATCTGGGAGTAGTCCATTTCTGTGAAGGCCTTAGAGACCCTCAACATATTTGGTAAAGAAGTTGTTGTCACAGCAGATACACCATCTCTGGGTGGGACAGAATGAATGGGAGGGATTTTTTGATTTGGAAGGGAAGACAGTTGTTGAAATGCAAGTATTACTAGTGTTTGGTGAGTTTAATGTGAACCCAGTGCCACAGCCTCCTGATTGCCTGCATGCTCCACCAGACAGCACTTTTCTCCCCCCCCCCCCCCCCCCCCCCCCCCCCCCTCCACCCCCCCCCCCCCCCCCCCCCCCCCCCCCTTATCCTGCTTTCTTTGTGTGCTGCTCTCTGTCAAGCACCCCTTAGCTGCTCTTCTCCTTTTTTTGCTCCCTGTTGTCTCCTCCCCCCCCCCCCCCCCCCCAACCTACCTGCCGTGCAGCCTGCCGACACTGTGCTTTTCAGCAGTTTAGTCCCTGCACACTCTGCCAGACAGTACTCTTCTCTCCCCCCACCCATTTGCTGCTATTCCTTCCCCTTCTATGCCCCCTCCAAATTGCTACTTCCATTCTATGTGACAGTTGTATTGTGGTTCAAGTAGCTGGAGATGATGTTCATGAGCATGTGAGGTGAACTTTCTTGTGTGAATGAATGTGAATGTGTGTCCTTTTCTGAAGAAGGCTTTGGCCAAAATTTAATGTGTAAGTATCTTTTTGTTGTGCCTGTCTGTATCTCAATGTGTCATCTTTACAGTGAGTGGCAATGTATAATTTCCATGTATTGTTGATATTCTAACCTGTAATTTCCATGGTTCAGCGTTATGTTTTTGCAGACTTGGTCAACTTACTGCTTCCACGGAAGTTGGTCCTCTATGTACACTACTAGCCATAAAAATTGCTACACCAAGAAGAAATGCAGATGATAAACAGGTATTCATTGGACAAATATATTATACTAGAACTGACATGTGATTACATTTTCAAGCAATTTGGGTGCATCGATCCTGAGATATCAGTACGCAGAACAACCACCTCTGGCTGTAATAATGGCCTTGATACACCTGGGAATTGAGTCAAACAGAGCTTGGATGGCGTGTACAGGTACAGCTGCCCATGCAGCTTCAACACAATACCACAGTTCATCAAGAGTAGTGTCTGGAGTATTTTGATGAGCCAGTTGCTCGACCACCATTGACCAGAAGACATTTTCAATTGGTGAGGGATCTGGAGAACGTGCTGTCCAGGGCAGCAGTTGAACATTTTCTGTATCCAGAAAGGCCCGTACAGGACCTGCAACATGCGGTCGTGCATTATCCTGTTGAAATGTAGGGTTTTGCAAGGATTGAATGAAGGGTAGAGCCATGGGCCATAACACATCTGAAATGTAATGTCCACTGTTCAAAGTGCCATCAATGAAAACAAGAGGTGACTGAGACGTGTAACCAATGGCACTCCATACCATCACGCCGGTTTATACGCCAGTATAGTGATGATGAATAAATGCTTCCAATGTGTGTTCACTGCGATGTCATCAAACACGGATGCGACCATCATGATGCTGTCAACAGAACCTGGATTCATCCGAAAAAAAATGACGTTTTGCCATTCATACACCCAGGTTCATTGTTGAGTACACCATCGCAGGTGCTCCTGTCTGTGCTGCAGTGTCAAGGGTAACTGCAGCCATGGTCTCCGAGCTGATGGTCCATGCTGCTGCAAATGTCATCAAACTGTTTGTCTTGCAAACGTCCCCATCTGTTGACTCAGGGATTGAGACATGGCTGCACGATTCATTACAGCCATGCAGATAAGATGCCTGTCATCTCAACTACTAGTGATACAAGGCTGTTGGGATCCAGCACGGTGTTCTGTATTAACTTCCTGAAACCACCGATTCCATATTCTGCTAACAGTCATTGGATCTCGACCAACACGAGCAGCAATGTCGTAATACGATAAACCACACTCACGATAGGTTACAATCCGACCTTTATTACAGTCAGAAATGTGATGGTATGCATTTCTCCTCCTTACACAATGCATCACAGTAATGTTTCACCAGGCAACACTGGTCAACTGCTGCGTGTGTATGAGAAATTGGTTGGAAACTTTCCTCATGTCAGCACGTTGTAGGTGTCGCCACCGGTGGCAACCTTGTGTGAATCCTCTGAAAAGCTAATCATTTGCATATCACAGCATCTTCTTCCTGATGGTTAAATTTTGCGTTTGTAGCATGTCATCTTCATGGTGTAGCAATTTTAATGGCCAGTAGTTTACAAGTCCAAAAATTTACATTCTGAACACGTTTTTGACACAATTTCATCAATCACAATATTTTCCTATTTGCATCACTCATTTTAGAATGAATAGTACTTGATTTCTCTATGTTTACCATTAAGCTGTCTGTTTCAAAGTGAACTCTAGCCTTTTCAACAAAGTTCTGAATGATTTGAGGAAAAAAAAAAAAAAAAAAAAGAAACCACCACCCTCTCTACTAAGATGAGAACCTGTAAATGGGTCTACTAATGTTCACTTCCCATGTCTTGGGCTAAAGCCCATAGCTAAGGTTAACACAATTAGCACTTACAAATGGCAAAACTGCAACTCACGTATGACATACACTGACAACAAGTTGTGTTGTAACAACTGACAACAAGCACCGTTGTTGTATGTGAAATAGGCAAATTACCTTATTGTAACTTTAAACTAATTTGTGAAAATATGTGTGGAACTGTAATTAAGACAGCATGGTGACCACTTGCAAGCTTTGTTGGTTGGTTGGTTGTTTTGGGGAAGGAGACCAGACATCAAGGTCATCGGTCTCATCGGATTAGGGAAGGACCGGGAAGGAAGGCGGCCGTACCCTTTGAAAGGAACCATCCCAGCATTTGCCTGGAGCGATTTAGGGAAATCAAGGAAAACCTAAATCAGGATGGCCGGACGCGGGATTGAACCGCCGTCCTTCCGAATGCAAGTCCAGTGTCTAACCACTGTGCCACCTCGCTCAGTGCAAGCTTTGTTCTCAGCCAATATGGGCAACAGTAAAATACAATTATTCAGGAATCAAACTTCAAATCACCTGGTTTAAAAAAAAAAAAAATGCATGGCTAGATAGTTCCTTAAACACAACTCGCAAAACTTAAACCAAATTATATTTTACAAAGCATTGCTGGCTAGCACCCTGCCAACACCGGCAATTCAGACTAGAGAGAATAATACTTGATTTTCTGAATTTAATTCAGATCACTGTCTCATCAAACAATAATAATGGTACAAAATCATAATGGAAGTAAATAAAATAGAAACACTGGTTGTAGACAGCTGAGGTATAAGAGATCATTTGGGAACTTATTCAACAATAATACAGATAAATGGCATTTTAGGAAATTGAAATTTGTGTTGAGCCTAAGAATAAATATTTACATGGGATAGGGTTTTATCAATAAATTTAAGGATAATAATAACAGGAACAAGAAAGGAAAATTACAAGTATGGTAATGGAAAGTTCTGTTGGAATATAAAATACTTTTAAAGAAAAAACACATGTAAGTGAAATATAGGTAGGAAATGAGAGTAAGACAGATGAAAGTGTATGGTGATCATAAACAAGAATGAAATTAAATTGATAATATGATCATTGATTGAAGACTATGCTCCATGGTGTGGGGCTTGTACTGCTGGTACTGAAGATGATTAATTACTGCAGGAAGAGAACATAGGTATTCTTAGGTGTACAGAGGATATACATGATCTGTTGGAAATGGGATGTATTTTTATATGCGGAATTGAAATTTGTGAGTGTTTACCAGACAATGAATGATAGTCATATGTTTGGAAGCCATCACATATAAATGAAACAGGTTGACAGGTTTACTGCAGCATCCATGACACTGAATGTAAGAGAGAATTGTATAATTTGAATAGAAGTGTAAGTGATAGTAAGCAGTTGGTAAAAAAATCAGGACTCTGATATCCTAATGGAAAGGCGTGGTGGAATGTAAATAATTCAGGGGATAGAGGTAAAAACTCAATGAATTGTAAAGGCATTGAACTGTTATAAGGCACATAAATCAGAATGAGAGCTTTGCTAGCTTTTGAACAAATTCTTTTTCAAGCTACACACACACACACACACACACACACACACACATACAGCTGTACAGCTTCATCTGAATATAGCCATGCACATGCACGTATGTGTGTGTGAGAACTCAGAGCTTTTAATAGTGTAATTACATACTAAAGTTGTTGTTTTAGGCTTTGCAATATCAAAATTCTCCATTATTTTGTGTATAGCCTGTCTAATGATAAAAAAAGTCTGTTTCAGAGTTTTATGAAATTTAATACAGTCAAGCCTCCTTACAACAATTACTAAAACAATGTTAAAAAACAATTGTCCCAGCAGATTCCCTATAAGTACTATGTTAATTATCCATCATTACAATATTACAATGATGAAGTAATTTAAGCACACCCTGTTATAATGAAGACAAAGGTTTGGGGATCTTACTATTTTCTGCTACTGAGAATCTGACGATAATTGTTTGATAAATCTCTTAACCTTCAGCACTGTATTTTCTGAAGCTTTGTCCCATACTTTCATGTCAGTAAGCAGGTATCAAATAGCATATAACCATGGGAGACCTGTGCTAAATGGCAAATAGAAAGAGTCATAGAGCTCCTTTGTCTGAACCAGTGTTAACTGTTTTAGTCTGTATATTGTTGAGCCTGAAATGCAGTTGGGCATGTTGTGTTGGGCTTGTACACAGTTTATTTCTGTGATTTTTGTGATCTATGAATGTTCATAAGTTGATGTAAATATGCTTTGGACTTTGTTAATAAGATCTGAACAAGGGCTTGAATGGAGGTTTTTAAAAGACATCAACAGTGGAATGAAACTGGCAGACATGGCAAGGAAATATGGACTTGCACAATCAATGTTAGCTAGATTCCTTGAAAAGAGCTGGAGAAAATTTTCTAAGTGACAAGTATAAGTCTTGAAGAAAAAGAATGACGATGAATGTTGCTGATGATGTGGACAATGCTACACTGCAGTGGTCTAATGAGATGTGTGCACAGAATATACTAATGGCTTGTTGATATGCCAAAAAGCCTTAGATTTCAATAAGTTTCTTGGCATTTCTAATTTTAAGGTAAGAAAGGGATGGTTGCAGAGATTTAAGGAGAGACATGGAATAATTTTTGAAGTGATTTCTTGGAAGGAAAAACCAGCATGTGTGAACTGGTGGAAAAATACAGACCTGAAAGCATGTACAATGCAGATGAGATGGGATTGTTTTACCAGCTGATGCCAGAAGAGGCAATGGCCTTTAGAGGGGAAAAATGTAAAAGAGAGAAGTAATCTAAAATATGCCTATGGTTCTTTTGTGGAGCAATGCATCAGGGATACATCCCTATTGCTTAAAAAAATGTAACAAGAGTAACAGGTAAGAGTACATACATTTTATTTTACTGTCCTTTAATTTATAGGTTGACCCAGTACCTTCAGCTGTAATGCTATGAATATGCATGAGGTGTACATATACTCCAGTATCCTACCAGATCAATTTTGTATTTTTTAAGCTTGTATGATGCATCATGTTCTTAGTGAGTGGCTGCTTTTGCTTGATAAAGAGATGGCAAGGAAAAATAAGAAAATCGCATTGCTAGTGAATAATTGTAGTGTGCATAACAACATGCCAGACTATGATACTACCCCTGAACTTCACTCCAGTCCTTCAGCCTTTAGACATGGGGATAGTTAAGAACTTCAAGACAAAATACCATTCACCTCTAGTTCAGTGTGTGACATGATTGATAGTTCCTGGAATGGTGTAAAGCCAAATGTGATTGTGAACTCCTGGGGGCAAAAAAAAAAAAAAAAAAAAAAAGGATTGTGGTGTCAGTGGATGATGAGACATTGGTGTTTGAAGAAAGCACCAATGAATCTATGATCAAAGAGTTAAGGAGTAATTAGCCTGTTGAAAATTCTGATGATGATAGTGATGTGATAAGACTGTGCAAGACCTGCTCCTTCTCTAATGGAGCTAATAGGTCAGCTGGAAATATTTAGCAAGCAGCACCCTCAATCCCAAATGTTTCAGTGGAACAATTGATTGCATTGAAATAGATAAAGAAAATATTTACAAGAGAGTCATTTTTAAAAAAAAAAGTGAAGTATGTGAATCCTTCTGTACACAAGAGATAGGTACTGTACTAATAAATGGAGTGAACAAAATGTGTTTTATTATCTGTCTTTTATTGTTATTTCTCATCAGAAACATACTACAGTACTGTATGTGCTGACCTTTAAGGTATAGCACTGTAGTAGTCACTATTAACAAAACCTCATTGTAACATTAACCCTATTATAACAATATCATTTTCATGGTCCCATGAGTATTGTCCTGTTGAGGTTTGACTGTACTTACTTTTGATAGTTTCTGCTTTTTACCATGGAATCCAAAGCACAGCTGGTTTTACAGTTCCAGAAAAACCCAAAAGTTTATTTGTGAGCGAAAGTAATGGTACACTTTCACTACAATGGGAGCCACCGACATGTATCCAAGGAGTACTGTTGTACTATCATGTTATAATCACTTGCAAAGTTTCAAGAAATGGGCCAGACTGTCCGTGCCCACAGAACAGCTCTATCAGTATCAAAGAACCTCCATCTGAAACACAAACAACGTTTGTGGGACTTCATCCATATTCAGAATACAGTGTTGCTGTTGCCGCTGTAACCAAGATAGGTGTTGGGAATTCAAAAGAAGCATCTTTTAACACTACAGAGGATGGTGAGTCATAATGTGTTTCATCTTTTTCTAACATACTGTGGATTTCAACATATTTCTGAAGAAATTGTAATAGTATATTCTAATCTACCCCTCCCTCATTTGTTTATTGTCACTGACTTCATAATAAACTTTTTTAATAAGCTTAAAGAGGAGTAAGATTTATAATAAACTTTTTTACTTACCTTCTTTTCTCATAATTGGCTTCAGTTCTTCACATGTAGGGGTTGATTCTTGAAGCAGAAATTTTTGATATCATAGGTTCTCATGGTTCCAATTGGCATAATAACATCTGAAGAATTGCCTGAACAGTTAATTTTATTCTCTCACATTTTTTCTGTATCACACTGTCTTTACAAGTTCCACAACAAAAACAAAAACTACATTGTTATTGCCAGAAATAAAAACACGTCCAATCACATCAGAAGCATACCCACTATTAATCCATTCTATGGTACTGACAATATTCCAAAGAGTTTACAAATTTTCTTGAAAAATGAATCTTCACCAATTTATATCATTATTTTATAAATGACTCAGAAGTAAATATAATAAATGCTGTCACATTAGAAGCTGAGTAGAACAGTCACTGCAGTGTAGTGGTTGTGATACTAAGCTGCTGCATGGAGAGTTGTGAGTTCAAAACTCACCTGAGCTGTAGTATTTTAATCTCTATATCTGGTTCAAGTACATTCTAGAAGTACCCACAAGCGGCAAGAATCATTGTACTGGAATGTTTTGTAGATGTATATATACCCTATATGTTCTGGCTGGAGGCAATTCGCTCCAAGCTCTTCTATATGCAAGTGCTAAATAAATCTTCATTAAATGAAGATAGTATTTGTCATTCATGTACTTACACCTTATTCTACGTGACATTATTCTGGTGGAGATGCTGGGTATTGGTATTTGTGATGCCACACATTATCGGTGACACAGTGGCTCCCACCAGGCCATGACAAAGCCGCCATTTACGTGGTGAGAAACACGAGTTCAAGCCATATTCAATAGATCCCGTCTATCGGAAACAGAAGAAGAAGAGGATGTTACGATGACAGCAACTGTATGCCACCACAAGAGACATCCTTCTGGGTTCTATAGTGATGATGACCAAGATCCCAACAAGTGGCTGAAGGTATATTAGCATATAGCCAAGTTTAACAAATGAGATGAGACCGTGTGTTTGGCTAACGTATTTTTCTACTTGGAGGGCATTGCCAAGCAATGGTATGAGAACAACGAGGAGAAGTTCACAAGCTTGGAAGTATTCCAGGCAGAACTGTGCAAGTATTTTGGTGACACACAATGACAGAAGTGTAAGGCTGAAGATAAATTAAAGTGCAGGGCACAGCATCCAGGGCAAATGACAGCATCCTACATTCAAGACATCTTGGAGCTGTGTAACATAGTGGATCCTAGAATGAAGGAGGAAGATAAGGTTGCATATATCATGAAGGGTGTTGCTGAGGACATATATCAAGCCCTACCTTGGAAGAAGGTTTCGACAACAGACAACTTCATAAAATGGTGCCAGTTTATCGAGACAATGCATCAAAAAAGAATTACATGCAAAAAGTCTGAATGGATTCCAAACATCATATCGATGTTTGTGATGGAGGAAGAAACTGATTTCACAAGTGTTCTTCGTCAGACAGTGAGAGAGGAAATTCAGAAGGCACTTGGATTGCATGGTGAGCAAAACACCAAGACATTTCAAGAGGTCATAAGGGAGGAAGTGGAACAGACATTGAACCTAATCTCTCGTCCTTCATCTCCCTTTAAAAATGTAAAAAAGTTGAGACCCAGGTGAAATTACGTTCCTACAATGCCACATGAGGAACCTGTTTGGGCACCAAGGAAGACTGATGTTTGGAGGACCCAGGATAACCATCCAGTATGTTTTCACTGTGGATGACTGAGATGTGTAGTGCACTATTGTCAAGAAAGGCGGCAGATATTTGATGACACCCAAGCCAGAAGACAACAGAATGATCTTAGTCATCGCCAACTCCAGGATGATGAAGATGAACAAGAAGATGTGGGTGCAGGATGACGTATGTCACCATCGCTGCAAGCTGGCTGATGGAGAGGACGCTCCCCAACATGCCGCTTAGAAGCTCCAGCTGATCACCTAGCCACTGCAACCTGGAAAACTAAAGGATGCGACCTCCCTTGGAGGTGACGCCACTGAAGAGAAAAATCCTCCTCTGTCGACCATTACAAAAATGATAGGAAACTACTTCGATATCCTCATGGATGGCCAACCAGACCAAGCTCTTGTGGACTCTGGGCATCATATTCAGTCATTTTGGAGAAGTACCGTTGCCAGTTGCAGACGGTCGTATTCATCGAGAACAAAACATCTCTGCTGAAGGTGGCTGATGGGAAATATGTAAAACCTAGAGGAAGATGTGTAATTCATGTGGTATAAGTGGCCATACACAGAACTTAGAATTCATCATCTTACAAGAATTTAGTCATGATGTCATTCTCGTATGGGACTTTTTGAAAGCTTTTCAGGCAATTATAAATTGTGATCACTAGAAGATTATGCTAGATGAGATGAGGTACTGTGGACAGGAAGATGCGCATCCCAGTGTGTGGAGACTATGTCACCAACCCATGGATCTTCTAGTGGAATGTAAGAGAAGCATACCACTGAAGAATAACTTCGTCATCCCAGACTTTGTTATCTCATTTAAGAACGGATTTGGTCAATTGTGGATAGTTAACTGTCACTGAGATCCTTCCAAGATGTATGTGCATAGCAAACACTGAGTCATTAATTGCAAAGCAGATGAGTGTCATAGAAACCTCCCATGTCGAGTCTGTGGGCGAAATTAGTGCTGCCACTTTGAGACAAGATTGTCTACCTCAACTATCACTGGATCTCACTAAGAAACAATAGAAGAAGCTACTTTCCATTCTTCAAGAGTTCTCTGAATGCTTCAATCCACAAGTGAAGAGCAAATAGAAAAATCAACAGTGAAGCATCAGATTAGTATTGGAGACCATCAACCAATGAGCCAGAGAGTGTACCATGTGTCAGCAACAGAACATCGAATAACTCATGATGAGGCAGAGAAAATGGTGAAGAATGATATCATTCAGCCTTTGCAGAGCCCATGGTCATCACCAGTGGTTCTCGTCAGGAAGAAGGATGGCAGTTGGTGCTTTTGTGTTGATTACAGGAAGATAAATAAGAACTAAAAAGTACATTTACCCTCTTCCACGAATTGACGATACACTAGATTGTCTGAAGGGGGCTAAGTTTTTCTCAACCATGGACATGTACTGGCAAATCAAAGTAGATGAGGCTGATTGTCAGAAGACTGCATTCATCACCTCTGAGGGCCTGTATGAGTTTAAGGTAGTGCCGTTTGATTTGTGTAATGTACCAGCAACTTTTGAATGATGATGAATAATCTTCTAAGTCACCTGAAGTAGACTATGTGTCTTTGTTATTTAGATGACATTATAGTGTTCTCAGAGATATGAGATGAACACATTGAAAGACTGAGGGCCGTTCTTAAGTGTTACCAACAAGGCGGACTGAAACTTAATCCAAGAAAGTGTCTCCTTGCAGCAAAAGAAATCAAAATACTTAGACACATTGTGCCAAATGAAGGTGTGTGACCAGACGCAGAAAAGGTGAGATCTATAATGGAATTTCCTATTCCTAAAAGTATTAGAGATGTGAGAAGCTTCCTCAGATTACATTCTTATTACCGTCATTTTATCAAAGACTTTTGTATCAAAGCCAGGCCACTCCAAGTGTTGTTGAAAGCCGATGCTAAATTTATCTGGGATGGTGCTCAACAAGATTGTTTTGATGTGCTTTCAATGTGCTGCAAAAACCTCTGACGACTGACCCTGTACTTGGTCTGTATGATGAGAGAACAGAACTACACACAGATGCCAGTGGGTATGGGATTGGTGCTGTTCTGCTGCAGATTTTGAATGGAACAGAGAACCTATGTTTCTAGGATACTTACAAAAGCTGAGAGAAACTCTTCAATTAAAGAAAGAGAATGTCTTGCTGTCATCTGGGCCATGTGCACATTTTGACAGTATCTCTATGGAAGGCCATTCACAGTTGTTACAGACCATCATTCACTTTGTTGGTTGACAGGTCTTAAGGATCCAACAGGACAACTCACCAGGTGGGCACTATGTCTTCAAGAGTATGACATTACCATAGTGTACAAAAGTGGAAGAAAACACCAAGATGCCAACTGTCTCTCAAGAAACCCTGTGCAAGACCATCAAGACTTTGATGAAGTAGTGACTGTCTTGCTGCACTCCAGGATCTGTCTGCTGAGCAGAAGGACGCCAAGATATTTCAAATTATGCTTGCCTTGAATTGGTCAGAGGATGTGAAAGGACAATTTAAGGTAGTTAATGGATTACTTTGCAAGAAAAACTTTGATCCATTTGGAAAGAGGTGGCTACCAGTGATTCCTAAACACATGCGCTTAGATGTTCTACAGAAATTCCATGACGCACCTGAGGATGGACTTTTAGGATTTATTAAGACATATGATAGGATCCACAGTTTCTCAGAAACCACCTGGCCAACTCATACCAATTCCACCAGCTGATACACCTTTCCAGCATTTCAGGATTGACCTCCTCAGACGATTTCCAATGTCTGCTTGTGGCAATAGATGCACTGATTATCTGACATGATATGCTATTAGAAAAGCCGTTAAAACAGCCGAAGCATTTGAGGTAGCCAAATTCATCGTGGAAGACATTGTATTAAAACACTGTGTCCCAAGGTCATTAATTATCAATTGAGGGAAAGTTTTTCAATCGAATCTTGTGGCAGAGATAAATCATTGGTGCAACATTACTCATCACATTAAGACTGCCTACTATCCGCAAACTAACGGCCTTACTGAATGCCTTAATAAGACCCTGGCTGACATGCTATCAATGTTCGTCAATATTGAGCAGAGCAACTAGGATGAGGTGTTACCTTTTGTGACGTTTACCTACAACAAAGACACCACAGGATTTACACCATTTTTCCTGGTACATGGGTGTGAGGTGACGACGATGATGGACACTGTGTTTCCATTACATCGTGATGATGTGGACGATGACTACAATGGCCAGGTGTTAACTAGAGCTGAGGAAGCTCGGCAGTTAGCTCGACTCCACACGCTGCAGGCTCAAGAAAACGATCGCTGAAGGTATGATGCGAGCCACCACCCTGTTGTTTACCAGCGTGCTGACCTCATCTGGATCTTCACTCCTGTTCGGAATGTTGGTCTCTCTGAGAAGCTCCTCAGGTGCTACTTTGGACCTTATAAGGTTGTAAGACAGTTGCCTGGTGTTACTTACGAAGTTATAGATTTTGACCCTGACACAAGACAACAAAAGATCAGAGATACGGTCCACATACTTCAAATAAAACCCTATAAGGATCCTGCAACCCAGGGTAAATCTGAAGCTCCAGCGACAGGCAACAAGTGGAAAGGTGACAAAGAATGTAGTGTCAAAGGAAGTTCTAAGAATTTCACCACCAGGGCGAACATCAGTCATGGGGAGTCGGAGTATGCAGGACCGATGACTCATTATTGCGCTAGGAGGACGTAACACCAAGACACTGTTCTCTTAAGGAGGGAGCAATGTTGCAGAAGAAGCTGAGTAGCACAGTCACCGTAGTGTAGTGGTTATGATAGTAGGTTGTTGCATGGAGGTTTGTGATTTCAAAACCCACCTGAACTCTAAAATTTTAATTTCTATATTCGGTTTGACCACATTCTAGAAGTATCCACAGACTGCATGAATCATAGTACTGGAATGATCTGTAGCTGTGTGTATACCATATGTGTTCTGGCTGGAGGCAGTTCGCTCCATGCTCTTGTATGTGTAAGTGCTGAATAAACTTTCTTTAAGTGAATTTAATGTTCGTCATTCATCTACTTACACCTTCTTCTACATGACAATATTCTCAGATGGTGAAATTATTGATAGGAATTTTAAGTGTGCCAGATATTCTGTAATTTGAAATATTCATTAAAAAAAGTAATTTTAACTGTACATACAGAGCTAGTACTTAATAATTGTAACAACAAAAATAAAAGTAAAGTAATTTATTTTTATACATTTTAGCCTTAAATATACCACATCATATACAAAATCATATGAAATTCTTTTATAAAAACAGCTGAGATAATATTAACCTGTTTAAAAAGTAGAAAATATTTTTGGCATCAATAACTTCTGTTGAAGAAAAGTAATGCTAGAGGAGGGTGTCCCTTTACAATATACCCCTCACATAATTTGGAAACAATGTGTTTACAATATTTTATGACAGACTATAATTTTTGCCAAATGGTCTACAAAATGACACCAGAAAATAGAATACAGATTTATAGAAGGATCTGATTCATAACATATTACAGAAAACATAAGAAAAATATCTACTGTACAAGTCATAGTCTATACATATATTAGGACATGGCATTCAGATTTCCAGATCTGTGGAACATACTGTCACAAGACAAGTAATACAAACTCAAGACTTAAACATTACAACACTAAACTATAGAAGTTAGTACAGAGACAAGGTATATTACTAGAATTACAAATTGCAAGTTCATATATATAAACTCAAACCTTCAAAGTCTTCAAAAAAGAAGAGAAAAAAATTCATTGCCTAAGTGTATGACGAGTGAGCCAACTTGGAAAACTCACAATGATGGGAACAGACCAAAATAATATACTCAATCATGAGTAGGATTATAGCACAATATCAATCAGCCACATAAATTGAAGTATTTAAGGATATGTTTACTCATGAAAGGACAAAGTAATGAAAAAATATTAGGGCCTAAGCTTATGATGTAGGGACTGACCCATGAATCCAAACCACACCAGGTACAAACCAGCAAAAAATGTTTCGACAAAACAAAATGAATAAAGTTCATGTTGTTGTTGTTGTGGTCTTCAGTCCTGAGACTGGTTTGATGCAGCTCTCCATGCTACTCTATCCTGCGCAAGGTTCTTCATCTCCCAGTACCTACTGCAACCTACATCCTTTTGAATCTGCTTAGAGTATTCATCTCTTGGTCTCCCTCTATGATTTTTACCCTCCACGCTGCCCTCCAGTACTAAATTGATGATCCCTTGATGCCTCAGAACATGTCCCACCAACCGATCCCTTCTTCTAGTCAAGTTGTGCCACAAACTTCTCTTCTCACCAATTCTATTCAATACCTCCTATTAGTTCAATCATATGTAAAGAGTAATTATAAGGAGCATCTAGCCTCAATGAATAGTTGCACAATTTCCTTGAGTACACACACAGTTTTGATGACCAGGGGTACCCAAAACAGAGTTAATCATGCGTCTGCCCACAACTCAAGTTCCAGTCAGGTACGATATTACAGTACTCACGGTAAATACAGGTAAACAGAGTTATAAATAGCTTTGAATGCTGACATAATTGAGTAACTGGAGGACCAAAATAAGCGTATGAAAGCACACACGTATGCATCTTGTTTATCATCTATACTAGTAAATGTCTTCCACACTATTTGCTAATTGTCCATACAAACTAACCAGCATACATAAAGGCCTAAACAATTCATTTACAACTGATATAAAAACATACATATTGATTTAAAGTAAATGTATTGGAAAGTCAATCCCCCTACTTGAAAAAACATACATTTATGTGGAATAACACTGTTGTTGCCATTCTTGACTAACAATTAACAAATCCCAGTCACAACACTGATGTTTTTGACAGATGCTTGAGTTCATTACCCAGCACCTGTGATCTCTTGTAAGTTGACTGGACCAGCAGGATACAGCCATACAGCAGTGTGGGGAGTGGATCCACCCACATCTTTCAATTTCCTCCATAGAGTTCTCATAGCACACTCCAGTGGATAGATAACTTCCTGTCTAGCATTCACTTCAAATCCTGAAAAATTGTTTTGTGTACTAAATATGATGTTCAATACGTTCATCACATTACATGACATATGCTCTCCTATTTATATCACAAAAGCAGTTATGTAGGATTTCATCATATGAGATTAAAAAGTGTTTACATATGAAACTTTAATAAGCAGAATTAATCACAATGAAGAAAAAAATGAACTAACTAGGTGATACACACAGATATACTAAGATACTGTTCCTAATTTTTACAGTACAAATTATGAACATTGTTTCATTTCAAAATTGGAAAGGAACTACTCATTTAGTCTCATGACATATATGTATAAAATTATAAAGCACAGATCTATTGTTGTTGTGGTCTTCAGTCCTGAGACTGGTTTGATGCAGCTCTCCATGCTACTCTACCCTGTGCAAGCTTCTTCATCTCCCAGTACCTACTGCAACCTACATCTTTCTGAACCTGCTTAGTGTATGCATCTCTTGGTCTCCCTCTACGATTTTTACCCTCCATGCTGCCCTCCAATGCTAAATCTGTGATCCCTAGATGCCTCAAAACATGGCCTACCAACTGATCCCTTCTTCTAGTCAAGTTGTGCCACAAACTTCTCTTCTCCCCAATCCTATTCAATACCTCCTCATTAGTTACGTGATCTACCCACCTTTCTTTCAGCATTCTTCTGTAGCACCACATTTCGAAAGTTTCTATTCTCTTCTTGTCCAAACTAGTTATCGTCCATGTTTCACTTCCATACATGGCTACACTCCATACAAATACTTTCAGAAACGACTTCCTGACACTTAAATCTATACTCGATGTTAACAAATTTCTCTTCTTCAGAAACGATTTCCTTGCCATTGCCAGTCTACATTTTATATCCTCTCTACTTTGACCATCATCAGTTATTCTACTCCCTAAATAGCAAAACTCCTTTACTACTTTAAGTGTCTCATTTCCTAATCTAATTCCCTCAGCATCACCCGATTTAATTTGACTGCATTCCATTATCCTTGTTTTGCTTTTGTTGATGTTCATCTTATATCCTCCTTTCAAGACACTGTCCATTCCATTCAACTGCTCTCCCAAGTCCTTTGCTGTCTCTGATAGAATTACAATGTCACTGGCGAACCTCAAAGTTTTTACTTCTTCTCCATGAATTTTAATACCTACTCCGAATTTTTCTTTTGTTTCCTTTACTGCTTGCTCAATATACAGATTGAATAACATTGGGGAGAGGCTACAACCCTGTCTCACTCCTTTCCCAACGACTGTTACCCTTTCATGCCTCTCGACTCTTATAACTGCCATCTGGTTTCTGTACAAATTGTAAATATCCTTTCGCTCCCTGTATTTTACCCCTGCTACCTTCAAAATTTGAAAGAGAGTATTCCAGTTAACATTGTCAAAAGCTTTCTCTAGGTCTACAAATGCTAGAAACGTAGGTTTGGCTTTTCTTAATCTTTCTTCTAAGATAAGTCGTAAGGTTAGTATTGCCTCACGTGTTCCAACATTTCTACGGAATCCAAACTGATCTTCCCCGAGGTCTGCTTCTAGCAGTTTTTCCATTCGTCTGTAAAGAATTCGCGTTAGTATTTTGCAGCTGTGACTTATTAAACTGATAGTTCGGTAATTTTCACATCTGTCAACACCTGCTTTCTTTGATATTGGAATTATTATATTCTTCTTGAAGTCTGAGGGTATGTCGCCTGTCTCATACATCTTGCTCACCAGATGGTAGAGTTTTATCATGACTGGCTCTCCCAAGGCCATCAGTTGTTCTAATGGAATGTTGTTTCGACTCAGGTCTTTCAGTGCTCTGTCAAACTCTTCACGCAGTATCTTATCTCCCATTTCGTCTTCATCTACATCCTCTTCCATTTCCATAATATTGTCCTCAAGTACATCGCCCTTGTATAAACCCTCCATATACTCCTTCCACCTTTCTGCCTTCCCTTCTTTGCTTAGAACTGGGTTGCCATCTGAGCTCTTGATATTCATACAAGTGGTTCTCTTCTCTCCAAAGGTCTCTTTAATTTTCCTGTAGGCAGTATCTATCTTACCCCTAGTGAGACAAGCCTCTACATCCTTACATTTGTTCTCTAGCCATCCCTGCTTAGCCATTTTGCACTTCCTGTCGATCTCATTTTTGAGACGTTTGTATTCCTTTTTGCCTGCTTCATTTAATGCATTTTTATATTTTCTCCTTTCATCAATTAAATTCAATATTTCTTCTGTTACCCAAGGATTTCTATTAGCCCTCATCTTTTTACCTACTTGATCGTCTGCTGCCTTCACTACTTCATCCCTCAGAGCTACCCATTCTTCTTCTACTGTATTTCTTTCCCCCATTCCTGTCAATTGTTCCCTTATGCTCTCCCTGAAACTCTCTACAACCTCTGGTTCTTTCAGTTTATCCAGGTCCAATCTCCTTAAATTCCCACCTTTTTGCAGTTTCTTCAGTTTCAATCTGCAGTTCATAACCAATAGATTGTGGTCAGAATCCACATCTGCCCCTGGAAATGTCTTACAATTTAAAACCTGGTTCCTAAATCTCTGTCTTACCATTATATAATCTATCTGATACCTTTTAGTATCTCCAGGATTCTTCCAGGTATACAAACTTCTTTTATGATTCTTGAACCAAGTGTTAGCTATGATTAAGTTATGCTCTGTGCAAAATTCTACAGGGCGGCTTCCTCTTTCATTTCTTCCCCCCCAATCCATATTCACCTACTATGTTTCCTTCTCTCCCCTTTCCTACTGACAAATTCCAGTCACCCATGACTATTAAATTTTCGTCTCCCTTCACTACCTGAATAATTTCTTTTATCTCGTCATACATTTCATCTATTTCTTCATCATCTGCAGAGCTAGTTGGCATATAAACTTGTACTACTGTAGTAGGCATGGGCTTTGTGTCTATCTTGGCCACAATAATGAGTTCGCTATGCTGTTTGTAGTAGCTTACCCGCACTCCTATTTTTTTATTCATTATTAAACCTACTCCTGCATTACCCCTATTTGATTTTGTATTTATAACCCTGTAATCACCTGACCAAAAGTCTTGTTCCTCCTGCCACCGAACTTCACTAATTTCCACTATATCTAACTTTAACCTATCCATTTCCCTTTTTAAATTTTCTAATCTACCTGCCCGATTAAGGGATCTGACATTCCACGCTCCGATCCATAGAATGCCAGTTTTCTTTCTCTTGATAGCAGCGTCCTCTTGAGTAGTCCCCACCCGGAGATCCGAATGGGGGACTATTTTACCTCCAGAATATTTTACCCAAGAGGACGCCATCATCATTTAATCATACAGTAAAGCTGCATGTCCTCGGGAAAAATTATGGCTGTAGTTTCCCCTTGCTTTCAGCCGTTCGCAGTACCAGCACAGCAAGGCCGTTTTGGTTAGTGTTACAAGGCCAGATCAGTCAATCATCCAGACTGTTGCCCCTGCAACTACTGAAAAGGTTTCTGCCCCTCTTCAGGAACCACACGTTTGTCTGGCCTCTCAACAGATACCCCTCCATTGTGGTTGCACCTACTGTACGGCCATCTGTATCGCTGAGGCACGCAAGCCTCCCCACCAACGGCAAGGTCCATGTTTCATGGGGGGTCAGATCTATTAAAAAACATAATTATATAGTGTATCAGAGATTTTAACTCAGTCAACAGCTAAGATAGAACTTTAAAAATCACATCATCTTACATACTACATTCATGATGAACAAAACACAATTATATAGTCTTATGAATCTGCAAATGTAGTGTATATTTTCTTCCAGACTAAGGGTTACTAAGCATCCATATTCAGAGGTCTTAACTTCAATACTAAAGGTTAAAAGTGCTTGACATGTTACATACTTGCTTTGCTTACTTGTAGCTCCTCTTATCTTTACACCTTCAATGGACATTTCCGCAAAATTCTTACTATACCTAATACAGACAGGCTATGTGTATCAATCAAACAGTGCCTTTCCTACTGATCAATCTTAATCTTCATGTAAGGGCACCCAAAATCTGAATCATCATCTCTGTTATTTGACACTTCATGTAAAAGATCACTTACAGTTTCATCAAATGCTACATCCACTCTGTATTTACATGGTTTTATCAACTTTACTGGTATCATAGCATTTCTTTAGTTACTCATGTTGGCAGCTAAAGATTGAACACAATGAATGGATTCCATAGCACAACTAACATCACTTATTACAGAAGGAACACAAAATATATTACTATTGAAATTACATTTCCTACTTAGGTCTTCTTTCACTTCATTCCATCAGTTTGGATAAAATTTTTAACTAACCACAGCTAACTTAGTCCAGAATTCACATTTATCTATGTTATCATCAATCTGGTCCCAAACAAACTTTAAAAAGTTTTCACCTTTATTCTCTAGGCTTACAGATAACTCACCTTTACTGTTTGGATCATTACTCTGCATGACATCAAAGAAAAACTGCTTTGACTGGACTGGTATACCATGACTTTCACTTACATCATCACGTATACCACTTACCTTACCTGTATTGTCAACATCATTCACAAATAACTCTAAAACTTCATTATTCGTAAATCCCACATATACCTGATACTCATCATCATCATAGTCTTCCAAAATTACTTCATCAACAACATCATTAACAACACAAGTCTTATCTCCATCAAAATCACTTGGCAGTGTGGTTTCAGTTGCCTCAGACTGCAGTCATGTGTGTGAGTTGCATTTGCCTGTGTGTGTGTGTGTGTGTGTGTGTGTGTGTGTGTGTGTGTGTGTGTGTGTGTGTGTGTGTGTGCACGTGTATGTGTGTCTATTGTTGACAAAGACCATTGACCAAAAGCTTTAAATGTGAAAATCTTTTTGTTTTGCCTGTCTGCGACTCAGAATCTCCACTATATGGTGAGTAGCAATTTTCCTTCTCATAATATTGTTACCTCACTTACATTCATTTGCAATAAGCTACCAGTCTCAGACTTACCAACCTCAGTTATTTCACAGCTCTCATTCACATCTACATCAAAAACACCACCTAGTTCAGAGTCAATACAGTCATCACCTGATTTACATACATCAATAACACTGTTTTCTGTCCAAGAGAAGAAATCATTAGTACATACTACATCAAAATTCTCACTACTCTCACATTCTGGTTTGTGATTAGCACTACAGTAAAGTGCTCTTTGTGGGAGTGTACAGGGATGAGATGCAGAGAGGGTAGGGCAACTGGTGCAGTCAGGAGGTTAGATGGCAGGGGGTGGAAAAAGAGGAAACTAAAAAGACTGTGGATGCATTTGTGGAATAGAAGGCTATGAAGTGAGAACAGGGAAGGGAATAGGTAAGTGAAGGACAATGACTAGCAAAGGCTGAGGCAAGGAGAGTTATGTGAATGTAGGATACATTGCAGGGAGAGTTCCCACCTGTGAAATTCAGAAAAGAAGGTGTTGGTAGGAAGAACCCAGATGGCATGGGCAGTAAAACAGTCATTAAAAGGAATAATGTTGAGCTGGGCACTATTTATGACCAAGAAACCAAGTACTGCTTTTCATAGGTCTAGCCTCAAAATTACCTTAATAGTGACATAAAAAAAAAAACCTATTTATCCTCTGTTTCATGCCATTAGGTACGAAAATTCAAAAAATCCCCTCTTAAACAATACCTATACTACAAGATGAACACCCTGTGCAAAATTCAAGTTTCTATTGTTAGAGATTTGACTTGGGCAATGATGAGTTAATGAGTGAGTCAGTTAGTTGGGGCATTGTCTTTTATAATATAGAGATTAGTTAGTGGCACTTGAAATACCAATATCATACATACTAAAGGATTTCAAAAGTATCTAAAAATAACTGATTTTCTCAGAAGTAAGGTTGGTGGACTTGTCATGGCTTCAATTATTTGAACCAGCACTCGACAGCACCACAAATTTTCAGGCACATATATTTAAAACAATCTGTTCACCCTCACTACTCTCAATCTCAGTCTTTGCTTTGCAAGATGCAGCTAAATCAGAACTAGAGAGACTGCACAAATTTGGTCTCATTATGCCCATATCAACAAGTGAGTGGCTAAAAAGGATGATTTTAAACCATCATTTAGACACAGTCACAATCTGACTTTTATCCAGTGCCACACCTGGAAGAATTACTGGCAAAAATTGTTGGTGAGCATTAGTTTTCTAGGATTGAATTCATGGTTGCATCCTCAAAGTTGTCATCAGATGAGCAAACATGACAGCTCTTGGCACTCAGTATACATTTTTGAATGTTCTTTTATAATCATTTACCTTTTGGTGTAGCTAGCATGCAAGCAATATATGTGTGTGTAGGGCATTTAATACAAGGGCATTTAATACAAGGTGGATACCATATGATGGCACTGAGGGGATATGAGGCACTAAGGGCAGTAAAGATATTATATAAGTGGAGCACAGACAAATAAGGAATGAGTGTAGTGATGTTACGAATTGCAAATGAAAAAATGTACTAAATAAGCAACTTTGACACAGTATTATGAAAGGATAGATTGCTGCTCACTGTATAGTGGAGACACTGAGTCACAGACAGGTACAATGAAAAGACTGCTAAATAAGCAAGCTTTTGGCCAAAAGCTTGAATTAGACAAGACACACACACACACACACACACACACACACACACACACACACACACATTTACACAAACATAACTCACACATGACCACTGTTTCTGGCTGCTGAGGTGTGTGTGTGTGTGTGTGTGTGTGTGTGTGTGTTGTCTAATTTGAAAGAAGGTTTTTTTTGGCTGAAAGCTTACTTGTTTAGCAGTCTTTTCATTGTGTCTGTTTGTGACTCAACATCTCCACTACATGGTGAGCAGCAATCTACCTTTTAATAATACTGTAATTATTCCATCCTGGATTTTCCATTGTTTGATTTTGACGAAGGACAGATTGTTATTTGTTTTGTTATGTTTTGTTTTAGGGCACAAAAACAACTGAGGTCATATGTGCCCAAGTCAAAACTATAGGATACAAAGACAGAGAGGAGATAAAAATAGCTACACATCAAGCCCAATCAAAGAAAACAGCTAAAAACAGGGATGTGGAGAAAGGGCTATAAAATGCACCATAGAGAACAGAGGACCAGAACTAAAAATTAAATGGCCTTCGCCATGTTGCTATGACAGATAGAAAGTGAATTGCGGTTGACAACCTGTGCATCGTTCTCTAAAGTGGCCGATAACTCAGGCAGGAAACCCATGTGGGAACATAAATGGTTTAAAAATGGACGTTCCATCAGGGAATGGCAGATAGTTAAAACTTGGGTGCAATGTGCACAAAGTGGTGTGGGAGTGCCACTTAACAAATGGCAATGGCTAAAAACTTCTCACCCTACACACAACAAACCCATCAACAGTTGCAGTCTGACTGGAATTTTGCATGGGCGTAAATCTCGCACACTGTTCATCTCTATGTGTCTGTCTCAATGAGCACCCAGTCCACTTTTTGCCCCTAATATTGTGAAGGCTTTCACATTTGGGCTTTCATCTTTGGCTGCACACTGTGTGAACACAAGGTATTGTAGTGGGTCCAAGTGGGTGTCAATGTTTTGATGTAATGACTGGAAAAGAGTGAATGGTCTCCCAATGGAGCACAGCTTCAGCTGTGACAATATTGCACAACCTGCCCTCCCTCTCAGATCTCACAGAGACCTATGCAGCCATGACTGTAGGCCTATCAACAGATCAGAACCCAAAATCTGCTATGACCCCAGGGGCATGAGAGAAGGTGGTGCAACCTTCTCTCATGCCCCTGTCACATCACTAGGATCACTTCAGGCCAGGCAACAAGCCACATGAGACTGTAGGCCCATTCACACAGCTGTGGTTACCCACAAAGGTAGAACTTTCATACATTCCCAAGCCTCTCCCCAGCACTTGACATACCAGAGCTGGGCCTGCCTCTACATAAAAGTAATCAATAGATTTAGATAACATCTATTATTTAGAGAAGATCTATTGTTCCTTCTTGTGGCACAATGTTGGTTGACAAGTTATGATTCTGACTGGAACTACCTGTCCTAAAACAACCACCGGTTTGGCTCAGCATTGATTTGCCACTTGACCAACTTGTAGGTGGTTGGACGTGCTCCTCACCCCATCCTCACCACCCATGCTACTGCCCAGATTGTTATTGGTGCTATGTGTAATTTAAAGGTGAGTAGGCAACAGTAACCACCATCTGGTTTCAGTGTTGTATTTGTCATTGGACCAAATAGTAGGTGTTCCAACACCCATCTCATACCACCCCACCACCCTCACCTGTGCCAAGGGAATCATTGGCCCTTTGCATTGTTTAAAGGTGGAATGAGTCTACTATCACAACACATCAAACATGACAGTGGGTCAGGAGCAAACCTGCTTTCAAACAGATGTAATTCTCTGCTGGTTCAGAAACAACACTACAAGCACATAATTTGGCTCTCATAGTTACTCACAGCACTCTATAAACTCAACTTCCATGCAGCAACAAGGCAATTGCTGATAAACTATAAAGGTGATCATCATGCATTATAAAATTAACAGTATAATAACCTTGATTTACCTCAGAACCTTGGACAAATGATTCAGAGTTGTGGATTTTGGCCCTCAATGCCTATTACTATTCGTGTGGTGCTCACTTCTCGAATTCACTCATAAACTAACTCAAAAATGTAGTTAGACACAGTACACATACTCAAAAACAGTCACCAAAACTGTTGGCACATTCATCCCATTCTGACACTAGCCGGATGATTCCATCCTTGAAGAAGCTAGTAGGCTGCTGTCTGATCCAGGCCTGGACCCAGTCACACATTCCATCATCCATTGCCCATGCTAATATCTAGTAACCAATGGATCTCGTCCATAGTAATTCTGTGGTTGTCCAAGACTAAAGCATTCACTTCTGCAACCATTTCTGGTGTGATGACACAATGAGCCTTTCCAGAATGAACATCATCTTTCAGTGACTCGCACCCCTCAAGGAATCATTTGTGCCATTCCACAACACTTGAACAACTCAGACTGTACTCACTGTACACAGCTTTCATCCCTTGATACATTTGATGGCCTCCAACTCCCTCTGCTGCCAAAAATCGAATCCCTCCTCGTCATTCCTGCTTACTTGCCTGAATGTACGGTAGTAGACGTTAACTTGTGTGACCACCTTATCTTCATTGTGAAACCACTCTGGCGCTATGCAACATCAAACAGTGCGCATGCATCAGTCTCTCTAACAATAGATGGTGCCACCATACCTGCAGTTATGTGGTGCCACCTTACGTGTAAGGAAAAGGTACACACCCTGACCATGTTTCATTTGAATGATCCTCATATAACCGATCATTCTTGAGAAAATTACCATTTCCATAAATTTAGTGAACAACACATATGAAATTGAAGGAATTCATAATGAAATATTGTAATTATTAAATATGAAACAAATTTCTTGTTTGTGTTTCACAATTTTTTTATTTTACATGTCCCAGGATTTGGGTTCCAGTTCTATTTTTCTAATGTTGCTGTTTTGAAGATATTATTAATGTCGTCTAATGTTTGATAAAACAAAGTCTACAACTATCAGACAGTTTGTGATACTTCAAAATTTATTGAGCTCTTTTAGTATAGAAAAATGAAATTGAATGTTGATATGAAATATTTACAGTGTAACAGCTGGTTCAGATTACAGGTTATATACACTGACAGAAAGAAAAGGTCACAACATCGAGAAGGAGCCATGCAACATAAACAAAAGTTCATAGGCATGTTTCTACATATGAAAGATGATGTCTATTCACATTTTGCACCAGTCACATAAGAGTGGCACTAGTAGTTCCTCTAAGAGGATGCAAATCAGGTTTGCTTTAAATGCAATACTGTTATGATCATGAGCATTGATCACATTTGAGATTGGATGCGGTGAGTTGATGTTAGTCAAGAATGCCTTTAAGGTGACAAAGACACCATTATCAGCACCTCACTGAGTTTGAACTAGGTCATATAATAGGACTATGAGAAGCTGGATTTTCCTTCTGTGATATTGCAAAAGACATGGAAGGAATGTAACCTCTGTACCTGATTACTGGCAGTGGTGGTCATGAGAATGTTTGATCACAAGAAGGCCAGACTCCCAACAGCCACATGGCACTACCAAAAGGGAAAACCATTGTGTTTGACATATGGCTCTATCTCAACCTACTGCATCTGTAGCAGCAGTCTGAGCAGCACTTGAGACCACAGTGACACAATGAACTGTTACAAATTGGTTACTTCAAGGAAAGCTCCAAGTGAGATGCCCTGTAGTGTGCTTTCCACTGACCCCAAACCAGCACTATTTGTGACTTCATTGGTATCAAACAAGAGCTCACTGGAGGGCAGGGTAGAGGTCTGTTGTGTTTTCTGATGAAAGCTGGCTCTGTCTTGGTGCCAGTAATGGCCATGTGTTGGTTAGAAGGAGGCCAGTTGACAGTCTGCAACCTATCTATTTGTGTGCTAGACACACTGAACCTTCACCTGGAGTTACAGTCTCAGATGAATTTTGTATGACAGCAGGAGCACTCTCGTAGTTATCCCATGCACCCTGACTTCCAATTTGTATGTCAATCTGGTGATTCACCCTGTTGTGGTGCCATTCATTAGCAGCCTTCCAGGGGATGTTTTCCAACAGTAATATCCTGGCCCACATACTGCAGTTGTAACCCTATGTGTTCTACAGAGTGCTCACATGTTGCCTTGGCCTGCTCAATAACCAAATCTTTCTCCAATGGAGGACACATGTAAGACACCATCAGCAGACAACTCCAGCTTCATCCCAAACAGCATTAACTGTCCCTGTATTGCCCAGCCAAGTGCAACAGGCATGGGATCCCATCCCACAAACTGACATCTGGCTCCTGTACAACACAATGTATACGTATTTGTATGCTTGCATTCCAACATTCTGTTGGTTATACCTGTTATTAATGTACCACCAGTTCATATTTGGAGTCACTTATTTTGTGCTTACATTAACGTTTGGTCTTATGATGTTGATCCCTTAAATGTGTTACCTAGACAAATGTATTCTGACTGGTCTGATGTGGCCCACCATTAATTTCCCTCCTGTGACAAATTCTTCATCTCTGAGTGGCACTTGGAGCCTATGTCCTCAATTATTTGCTGGATGTATTCCAATCTCTGCCTTCCTCTACAGTTTTCACCCTCTACAGCTCCCTGTAATACCATGAAAGTCATTCCCTTATGTCTCAACAGATATCCTGTCATCCTGTCCCTTCTCCTTGTCAGTGTTTTCCACATATTCCTTTCTCACCAATTCCGAGCAGAACTTCCTCATTCCTTACCCTACCAGTCCACCAAATTTTCAACATTCATCTGTAGCACCACATCTCAAATGCTTTCATTCCCTTCTGTTCTGGATTCCCCACAGTCCATGTTTCACTACCATACAATTCTGTACTCCAAACGTACATCCTCAGAATTTTCTTTCTCAAATTAAGGCCTATGCTTGATACTAGTAGACTTCTCTGGATCAGGAATGCCCTTTTTGCCAGTTCTAGTGTGCTTTTGATGTCCTCCTTGCTCCATCTGTTGTAGGTTATTTTGCTGTCTTGGTGGCAGAATTCCTTAACTTCATCTACTTTGTGATCATCAATCCTGATGTTAAGTTTCTTGCTGTTCTCATTTCTGCTACATCTCATTACTTTCGTCTTTCTTTGATTTACTTTCAGTCCATATTCTTTCTTCATTAGACTGCAAATCATATCATTGATATCCTTCAACCTTGAACTTTAATCCCACTACTGAACCATTCTTTTATTTCCATCATTGCTTCTTTGATGTACAGATTGAAAAGTAGGGGTAAAAGACTACATCCCTGTCTTACACCCTTTTTACTCTGAGCACTTCATTCTTGGTCATACACTCTTAATATTCTTACTTGGCTCTTGTACATGTTGTATTTACCCTTCTCTCCCTATAGATTACTATTTTCCTCAGAATTTTGGACATCTTGCACTATTTTACTCAGTTGAACACTTTTTCAAGGTTAATAAATCCTATGAATGTGTGTTGATTTTTCTTTAGTGTAGCCTCCACTATCAACCATAATGTCAGAATTGCCTCTCTGGTGTCTTTACCTTTCCTAAAACCAAGAAAAACTGATCATCATCTAACACATCCTCAATTTTCTTTTTCCTTCTTCTGTATATTATTCTTGTCAGCAACTTGTATGCATGAGCTGTTAAGCACTTGTCAGTTCTTGCAGTCTTCAGAATTGTGTGGATGATATTTTTCCAAAAGTCAGGTTGTATGTCTCCAGACTCATACATTCTACATACCAACTTGAATAGTCATTTTGTTGCCAATGATTTTGGAAATTCTGATGGAATGTTATCTAGCTCTTCTGCCTTATTTGATCTGAAGTCTTCCAAAGCTCTCTTAAATTCTGATTCTAATACTGGATCCCCTATCCCTTCTAACTCAAATCCTGTTTCGTCTTCTATCACATCAGACGTATCTTCCCCCTCATAGAGGCCTTCAATGTACTCTTTCCACCTATCAGATCTCTCCTCTGCATTTAACAGTGGAATTCCAGCTGCACTCTTAATGTTACCACCCTTGCTTTTAATTTCACCAAATATTGTTTTGACTTATCTACATGCTGAGTCAGTCCTTCTGACAATAATTTCCTTTTTGATTTCTTCACATTTTTCCTGCAGCAATTTTGTATTATATATATGACGGTAGTATCTGTTCCCGAAAGAACAGTTACCGTTGATGACCATGCAGCTTTGCTAGAAATGAAATGATAATTAAATGGACACCCTAGCTGCAAACAGGCGTTGATGTACTTCATTGGGGACATGTTGAAAATGTGTGCCCCGACCGGGACTCGAACCCAGGATCTCCTACTTACATGGCAGACGCTCTAACCATCTGAGCCACCGCAGGCACAGAGGATAGTGCGTCTGCAGGGACTTATCCCTTCCACGCTCCCCGTGAGGTCCACATTCCCAACATGTCCACACCACTACATTCGTAGTGCGCCTAATAGATGTTTGCCATCATACTCATTACTCGTGGCAGATTAATCTACCAAGTCCCGTACGAGTTCGGGCATAGCGTGTGCGTTCGCACAAGAAGGTCAATGGCTAGGAAGCCATATTTTAACTATATATATGACGGTAGTATCTGTTCCCGAAAGAATAGTTACCGTTGATGACCATGCAGCTTTGTTAGAAATGAAATGATAATTAAATGGACACCCTAGCTGCAAACAGGCATTGATGTACTTCATTGGGGACATGTTGAAAATGTGTGCCCCACCGGGACTCGAACCCCAATAAAGTACATCAACGCCTGTTTGCAGCTAGGGTGTCCATTTAATTATCATTTCATTTCTAGCAAAGCTGCATGGTCATCAACGGTAACTGTTCTTTCGGGAACAGATACTACCGTCATATAGATAGTTAAAATATGGCTTCCCGGCCATTGACCTTCTTGTGCGAACGCACACGCTATGCCCAAACTCGTACGGGACTTGGTAGATTAATCTGCCACGAGTAATGAGTATGATGGGCAAACATCTATTAGGCGCACTACGAATGTAGTGGTGTGGACATGTTGGGAATGTGGACCTCACGGGGAGCGTGCAAGGGATAAGTCCCTGCAGATGCACTATCCTCTGTGCCCGCGGTGGCTCAGATGGTTAGAGCGTCTGCCATGTAAGTAGGAGATCCCGGGTTCGAGTCCCGGTCGGGGCACAATTTTTCAACATGTCCCCAATGAAGTACATCAATGCCTGTTTGCAGCTAGGGTGTCCATTTAATTATCATTTCAATTTTGTATTAGCTTTGCTGCACTTTCTACTTATTTCATTCCTCAGCAACTTGTATTTCTGTGTTCCTGAATTTCCCTTAACATTTTTGTTCTTCCTTCTTTCATTGATCAACTGGAGTATTTCTTCTGCTACCCATGGTTTCTTCACAGTTATCTTCTTTGTACCTATGTTTTTCTTTCCATCTTCTGTGATTGACCTTTTTAGAGCTATCCATCCCTTTTCAACTATACTGCCTACTGAGCTATTCCTTATTGCTGTATCTATAACCCCAGAGAACCTTAAGCATATCTAATCATTACTTAGTACTTACATATCCCACTTCTTTGTGAATTGGTTCTTCCTGACTAATCTCTTAAACTTCAGCATACTCTTCATCACTACTAAAGTGTGATCTGAGTCTATATCTGCTCCTGGGTATGTCTTACAATTCAGAATCTCTGTCTGACCATAATGTAATCTAACTGAAATCTTCCCATATTACCTGGCATTTTCCAAGTATACCTCCTCCTCTTGTGTTTCTTGGACAGAGTATTCTCTATTACTAGCTGAAATTTATTACAGAACTCAATTAGTCTTTCCCCTCTTTCATTCCTTGTCCCAAACCCATATTCTCCTGTAACCATTTCTTCTGCTTGTTCCCCCACAACTGCATTCCAGTCTCCCTTGACTATTAGATTTTCATCTCCCTTTGAATACTGCATTACCCATTCAATATGCTCATATACTTCCTTTGTTTCCTCATCTCAGGCTTGTGACACTGGCAGGTATACCCAAACTATCATTGTCAGTGATGGTTTGCTGTTGATTCTGATAAGAACAACCCCATCACTGAACTGTTCACAGTAACACACTCTCTGCCTACCTTCCTATTCATAACGAATCCTACTCCCCTTATATTATTTTCTGCTGCTGCTGATATTACCCTATACTCATCTGACCAGAAATCATTGACTCCATTCTGTTTCACCTTACTGACTCATACTATATCTAGAATGAGCCTTTGCATTTCCCCTTCCAGGTTTTCTAGCTTCCCTAACCCATTCAAGCTTACCACATTCAAGCTTTTGACATTCTGTGATCAAACTCGTATAATGTTATCCTTTTGTTGGTTTCATTACTCTACATTAATTATTTTTTGAGGTGATTTTTTTGGTCAGTGTATGTAATTTGTCACTGCACCGTATTAACTGTGAGGTGCTCTTTAGATAAAGTTTTTGGTAAACACTGTGTAACTGAACAGTATTGGATAGATTCGGTGAGGGGCAGGAAGGGGGAGGGGGTGATGGATGCGAGTGTATAAATCAGACTGTTTTCAACAATACTAATGATAAATTTAATAGAAGAACAAAGGTAACAACACTCGTCATATACTTGAACTTGTGTTAACACATCGACAGACACACAAACGCGATGGGAATGTTGCAAGCTTCATGCTGAAACTTCAGAGGTACGGAGTAACAGAGTACAGACAGACAGACACACACACACACACACACACACACACACACACACACACACACACACACACACACACACACACACACACACACACCACATATTCACAGCTACATTCACAGCTACATTCACAGCTACATTCACAGCTACCTTGCCTGGCTAACTTCATTGTGGTGATGTTGTAGCTCAGTTGGGGTGTAGTGTTGTGCAGGTGGTGTGTACAAGGGGAGAAAGGAGGTTTGAAGGAGGAGCAGGGTTGGAGAAGGGTGGCTTATGGCTGGAAGGGACAAGCAGAAGATGCATGTGATAGGAATGGAGTACTTGTGAGCTTGTTCTGGGTACAGAGTGTGGTGCACAGTGCACAGTAACGTGGAATAGTGGATTGAGTGATGCATTAGAACAGAGGGAGGTAGAGACTTTGGAGAGATAAGTATGAGCACAAGTTGAGTGGAGTTAGAGTCATGGAGCAAGGATGTAAGTTGCTATGAGGCAGAGGCTTGCAAAGGTTCAGACTGGGGTCTGCAGTAACAGCCAATGTAGTCAGCTGGGACATTGCAGCAGTGGAGGCATATATATGCACTATAGCTCTGGAGAAGGAGTCTTGTGAAAGATAACAATAGCCTCACTCTTGATTATGTGCCTGTCAATGATTCAGTGCTTCCAATATTTGGTGATTTGTTGCTTTCATGGCTTTTATTAATCATATTTCACTTAGGATATTTGATTACCATATTTATATCTTTGTATAACCTTATTCTCAGTGTTCTAATGGAGATATTTTGTGTGATTCAATTAAACAATACTCTGAATCTATGTGACTGGCTATCTGTTGGAAATCATTGTTACAAATACAAACTGTTAGTGCTAGTTGTCTGTGGCCAAATTACTGAAGAATATAAGGGAATGTTAGAAAGTGAGAAATTGCAATAGGAAGACAATGTTGGTCTTTTTAGGTATGCACAAGAATTACGTTATCTATTAAAATTGGCTTGTGATTTCATCTGTGGAATCAATGTGTACTCCTAAGTAAAACAAATGTGGTGGTATGTTGCTGCAGCATCCATGAAGTTGAATATAATAAAGAACTATATAATTTTAATGGCAGAAAAACTCTTAGCAAGGAATTTATAGAAAAATAGCACTTGCAATTTTTGATAAGGAAATTACATACTGCAAGTGTTGTTTTAGGCTTTGCAATGTCAAAATCCTCTGGTATTCTGCATATAACCTCTGTATTGACTAGCAAATTCATCTCCAGATTTTTATAAAGTTTAATAATTACTTTGACAGTCTTTTTGATAGTATCTGCTTTTTGCCATGAAACACTTGTTTTACAGTTCCAGATGAACCCAAAAGTTTATCAGTAAGTGAAAGTAATGGTACACTTTCACTACAATGGGAGCCACCAACATGTAGCCGAGGAATATTGTTGTACTATCATGTTACAATCACTTGCAAAGGTCCAAGAAATGGGCCAGACTGTCCATGCCCACAGAACAGCTCTGCCAGTATCAAAGAACCTCAATCTGTTACACAAACAAAGTTTGTGGGAGTTCATCCATATTCAGAATACAATGTTGCTGTTGCTGCTGAAACAAAGATAGGTGTTGGAAACTCAAAAGAAGTACCTTTTAATACTGCAGAGGATGGTGAGTTATAAAGTGTTTCATTTTTTTCTGGCATAATGTGGATTTCAACATATTACTGAAGAAATTATAATGTTATATACTCATTTTCTTAAGCATTTGTCAGTTGAGGTTTGAAGATGTGCATCACATATAATCCTAACTGCTGTCTAGAAACATCTGGTAAATTTGTAAACTAGCTGACATATTCATATTCACAACTGTGGTTCATGGAAGAGTATACTTGTCTGGGGCTCAGAATGGTGTTTCAGATTCTGTTGCAAAATGGTTTAACAGGTTGTCAGAAGACATCACACTGGAAATTGAAAATCTTGCCATACTTAAAAAGAACATATACACCGAAGGGCCAAAGAAACTGGTATAGGCATATGTACTCAAATACAGAGATATGTAAATAGACAGAATATGGTGCTGTGGTTGGCAACGCCTATATGAGGCAAAAAGTGTCTGGTGCTATTGTTAGACTGGTTACTGCTACTACAATGGCAGATTATCAAGATTTAAGTGAGTTTGAATGTGGTGCTCTAGTCGGTATAGTTGACACATGAGCGGTGTGACACAGCATCTCTGATGTAACGATGAAGTGGGGATTTTCCTGTATGACCATTTCAAAAGTGTACTGGGAATATCAGGAATGTGGTAAAACATCAAATCTCTGACATCGCTGCAGCCAGAAAAAGATCCTGCAAGAACGGGACCAATGATGACTGAAGAGAATCATTCAACGTGGCAGAAGTGCAACCCTTCTTCAAATTGCTGCAGATTTAAATGCTGAGCCGTCAACAAGTGTCAGTGTGTGAACCATTCAATGAAACATCATTGATATGGGCTTTTGGAGCTGAAGGCCCTCTTGTGTACCCTTCATGACTGCACAACACAAAGCTTTAGTCCTCAACTGGTCCTGACAACACTGGAAACATGTTGCCTGGTTGGACAAGTCTCATTTCAAACTGTATCAAGCAGATGGACATGTATGGGTATGGAGACAACTCATGAATTCATGGACCCATCATGACAGCAGGTGGAGGCTCTGTAATGGTGTGGGATGTGTGCAGTTGGAGTAATGTGGGACCACTGATACATCTAGATTCAATGCTGACAGGTGACAAGTTCATAAGCATCCTGTTGGATCACCTGCATTCATTGATGTTCACTGTGCATTCCGATGGACTTGGGAAATTCCAGGAGGACAATGCGACACCCCACACATCCAGAATTGCTTCAGACTGGCTTCAGGAATACTCTTCTGAGGTTAAACACTTCCGCTGGCCACCAATCTCTCCAGACATGAACATTATTGAGCATATCTGGGATCCCTTGCAATGTAATGTTCAGAAGAGATCTCCATCCCCTCGTACTCTTATGGATTTATGGACAGCCCTGCAGGATCCATGGTGTCAGTTCCCTCCAGCACTACTTCAGACATTAGTAGTGTCCATGCCACATCATGTTGTGGCACTTCTGTGTGGTCACAGGGGCCCTGCATGATATTATTCAGGTGTACCAGTTTCTTTGACTCTGCATTGTGTAATAAAAGTAATAGATATGTGGTGATTTTCTTTCTGTAGCTGTATGGTGAAAGGATAACAATCACCAACACAATGTACATTGAAGGACACTTTTATTAAATAACTGTAGCACAAATACACAAAGTGTGAACATTCGAGAGAGAAACCATGCAAAGACAGATACATCATAGATCCTTGATCAATGAGTCTACAAGTCAAATTTGGATATGATGTTTCTTGTGGTTGATAGTCACCACATATAATTTATCAGAATACTTTGATGTAAGGATGTAAATTCCATATTACACTAACACTCATATTAAATTTGAATTTTTATAGTACACAGAAAGCTAATACTGTGAGAGGTTGTCATAAAATCTCATTAAAATCTCAAAAAAAGTAAAGTTATATAATTAAATTTTTGTTTGTTTGTGATACATGAATGCAATCCTGGTAGTCTTGAAATCTCCTCATCACAGTACCGTGGCACACAGCTAGACGAGTAAAAACAAAATGGTGCATCACATTGATAAAGTTGAGATGTACTGCATTATTTTTGCTCCTCTGGTTAGTGTTACTGTATCTTTACAAAAATTTGGGGCTTGCAGCTGATCATTGTTTAATTCATCACATGATATTTTGACCATCTTACTGTATTTCCATAGATGGTGTTATGAATGGAGCTGAGGTGGTGAAAAAACTCCACCAGTTTATCTTCTCCATGAGATCAGACTATGAAAGGATTGTTCACATGCTTCCTAAAGACAGGTGGTTGAAGGGCAGCTGATTCAAGCACTCTCTCCTCAAAATCCTCCAAAAAAGGTTGCACACCAAGGGAGACAGAAGGCTGCCCATGTATGATGATGTTCCTTGCTTTATTTCTTCATTTGTTGTCGTCAGTGTTGACGCACTGGCTGAAAAAATGAGGGATGGAAGTGCAGTACTGTCTACTGCAAATGACATAGCCAACAGGTACACATTTGTGTTTCTCAGTCATTTACTTTCACTTTTCACAACCTCCCACTTACACAGTTATATAGCCAATACACTATTGTTTAACTTTCGATAAGCCTTATTAATAGGTTACAGGCAAACATCCACATGCTGCTACATTAGTTTACTGTTGAATATCTACGAGCAGTAAAAACCTAACCACAAAGTTCACAGTTCTTGAATAATAGAAAGGTACATATGGAGCAGACACTGTCATTGTTTTAACACATGGCCTAATTGTGTAACACTTATTTCACAGATGCATTGTTGTTGATCTAACCAATAAAGGTTTCTCATCTGAAACTTGGCTGTGCACTGACTGTCTCAGGACCAAAAACTGGGCCCTTATATATCCTCACAATAATAGGTGCCAAAACTACACATTGTTCAAAGTTAAATTTACAGAAATTACAATTAAAAATTAATTCATTAAATTAACTGAATACAAAAATTCATTCCTTTTAACAGTCTCTTCTACTACCAGGTTTAGGCTGAATTATTTATTTAAATGATAAAATTAAAAGATATCCTTATACAAACAATACCTTTGACAAAACTGTTAATTACTTTGGAATTAATTAATTATGCTAACATGTTTTCAATTAGATCCAAACAGATCCTTCAAGAATACTATTAGTTGTTCCTCCAAATGTTTATCATTAGTACAGAATTCATATTTGTTTATACATCAACAGTAGAATTTAAGTTACGAAACAATCACTAATTTCACCCTATAACAAAAGATACTAACTAGGCATAGTCAGAATAAATTAGAAAATCAATTACATACATAAAACTAAGCATAAAATTAGATCTGGTGTTATATTATTTAAAACTGATGGCCAACCTTTCTCTTTTATGAAAATACAGATTACACTCATGTATGTTAATGGTAATTAGTTAAAATTGGAAAAAAAACGAATTTAACTAGGCAGATGGCAAAACAAGAGGGGAAGTAAAAAAAAAATATCCCAGCTTGCTTCATCACACATAGTGATGCCACCAGTCTGTCCAAAATATTCTTGGTTGAACTTAAAATTGGTTGAGGATAAAGCATCCCAAAGCAAGGCAGTGATGTCCCCTTGAAAGTTTTTGCCAATTAGTATCAAAGAATTTGTGAGAGGGACTTTTGTAAAAAGCTAATGATCAGAACTGCTTAGATGGAGAGCCCCCAGTCTATTGATAAAGTTTGCTGAGTTACAGATGTGTTTTAAGCATGTGCCCACCAATAGTCTCAGCAAAAAAGTGAGATGTTTGGCTAAATATTATGTAGGAGCTCCATTGTTGCTCACTGTTGAATGTAATAGGATACTTTCCTTATGTATGTTTTGAAGGCCATATAGTTTTGGAGGAAAACCATGTTGTCTTGACCTCTTGATGATCTTTAGAGGTAATGAGGAAGTTTTCAGTAGTCCTCCTATAAGTAGAGTCATTTAGCAGACCATCATGTATGATGATCTTATCATAGTAGATACTATGGGGTAACAAAACAGTTGCATTACCTCTCACATGTCCTTTGGCACTAACTGGCAAAAGGTGTCAAGTGGACATTACTGTTTTGTTTCAGCATGTGCTATCCTCAATCTATTTTAAGTCCAACCAGGAATGTTTTGAACAGACTGATGACATTGCCATAGGCTGTCCTCTGTTTCTCTTGGTGGACAATCTTTTTATGGAGAATTTTGAGAAGAGAGTGCTTGAATCAGTTGCCCTTAAGCCAACTATATTTTGCTGGCATCTGGATGGTATTTTCATAGTGTGGCCTCATGGAGAAGATAAATTAATGGAGTTTCTTCACCACCTCAGCTCCTTTCATAACAACATTTGGTTCGTTATGGAAATACAGAGAGACAATTGCCTGCCTTTCTTGGATGTCTTGGTTAGATGAAAGAATGATTGCTCTCTGGGGCATTCAGTTTATGATAAGCTCACTCATACTGATTTGTATTTGCAAGCATCAAGTTGTCATCACCCATCAGAAAATATAATAATGCTTAAAACACTCATACACAGAACTCACAGTCTCTCAGATGTAGATAATTTGCATAAAGAGCTTCTCCAGTCAAAGACAGAGTTAAAAATGGATATTCCACCCAGCAGATAAACAGGGTACTGTCAGTTAAAACCAAGAATCAGATAGTGGATAAAGAGGAGAATATGCTAGAAAAGCCTTCAGCTGTTCTTCCCTTTGTGGGCAACATTTAATTTAAAGTAGCAAAAATCCTCTGTAAATTTCAGGTAAAGTGATTTTCCATCCAATATATAAGATTTCAGACCTTTTGGGATCAGTAAAGAACAACTTGTTATTGCAGAAGACTGAAATTTACCAAATACCTTATCAGTGTCATATGGTTTATATAGGACATCCCAGAAACACTGTGAAAGAACGTGGCACTGAGCATCAATGCTGGACTTGCCTTTTGCAACCAAGCAAATCTGCTGTTTCTGAACATTGTGTTTCCACTGGACATTCAAAAGAGTATGATAAATCTTTGACCATTATTATTTAGACTCAATTATTAAAGAATCCATCAAAATTTGCATGTTGTAAAAGCTGATCAGTCATGATAGTGGTTACTAGTTAGACAGTGGATGCAGCCCCATCACCTCCACGATTTGTTTGAATCAAATATGACAGAGTGTGCAAGTGGGTGCAGCAACCAGTAATGCAGAGGACAGCTGAGTTCCATGATTCTACCAGCAAGAGCACTGCCATCAGTAAGTGTGGATCGTCTGTCAACATGTTTTTGATGCATGTGTGGAATACTTACAGCATGCTATATATTTTAGAATGAAGCAAGTCTTTGTCAGTCTGTGATGAGTCAGCTGTAGATGACTGGCAGGTGCCCAGTCAAAATATCATATGATGAATTTATCAGCAACTGACTGCAAGCCTGGAATTTGTTTGAACATTGAATCTGTCAGGAAAATTTTAAAAGTCACCTGCTACTCTATCATTAGTGCTGCCTGACATGCAAAGATTAGGTTGGTGACAGAGGCCTATAGGATCAGCCCCACACTCAATCTTTGCACTTGGGCTTATGAGCTCCCAGTACTCACCTGGCAGCAGCACATCATAGTAATTCAGTCACACAGGTTGTTGCTTCTTCTGCAGTCACCTGATGTCCATATAATTAATCACACATAAATACAAATGGCAGTGCTATAAAGACATGTGGTTTGTGTGAATGTTAGTTATTTGCTTATTCTGTGGGTCATAACTACTACCTCTCACTATGATGTGGACCAAGTCAGTTTCACAATCATAGTGCATTTTTACAGCAGGATATATAAATAACATGCTGATCATTCATATGAGTTCTTAAGAACTTTGTTTTATGATTTTATTATTATTATTATTTTTTAAATTCAGCAGTGATTCTGTCTCTCTCTCTCTCTCAAATGCAAACACACACACACACACACACACACACACACACACACCACCACCACCACCACCACCACCACCACCACCACCACCACCACTTCTACCACACAACTACTACAAATTTGAAATTCTTCTGTGGAGCACAAGGAGTCGTCAAACAGATAGGATTTAAATTTTGTTTGAAGTTAACTTTATTATGCATTGAATTGCTTATGTAACTGGGTGGTGGCAAAATATTTTAGTGGTCTAATACCTCAGCCCTTACTGTGCCACACTGAGGCTGAGTGATGGATAATATAAATAATTTCTGCTTCTACTATTATATTCATAAATGTTACTGTTGTTTTCAAACCATGATTGATTGTTGACAACAAACTTCATAAGGTAGTAAACATACTATGACGTATTGTCAGTATGCCCTAATAGTCTGAAAAGCTATTTGAAAGAGATTCTAGAGCCATCATGTGTTATATTTGTTATATACTTCTGTGCAAGAAACACTTTCTTCCTTGAAGAGTTACTCCAGAAAATGATTCTATAAAAATTGGCGAATGAAAGTAAAAAAAGTAAGTCAACTTCTTGACATTTTTTTGTCTCCAAAATCCTACATTATACATAACAAAAAAGGTGCAGAGCTTAGATGTAAAAGAATATTTGTAACATATGACTTCCATTTCAGCTTCTTATCTGTATAAACACTAACAACTAAGAATTTATAATACTGTGTTTCATTTATTGATTATGCTCACACATTAGTTGTAATGGTGTGTTCAGAACTTGTGCAATACTGAAGTGTTTTATTAATTTAAATTAAGTGACAGTTCATTTTCAGATTAATTAAAAAAAGTTTCATTCCTTCAAGTGCTGAATGAATGACAATTCAATGGCCATTAGGTATGATTACAATACTTGCATCATTGGCATAGAGAACTATATTTGCTTTTTAGGTATATGACATAAGTTAGTTTATGCAGGGTGCTCATAATTAAAGTTCCAGTTTCAAAACCTTGTAGAAAGAGGAATGACATCAAATTTGAACAGCATATTATTGATGCAAGGTCAAACATCATGGGGAAAAATAATGAAAATTTTACCAATACATAGATGGCAAAGTAAGCATCTTAATGTAAATGGGGTCTGCTGCAAATAATAGATGAACTGTAATAAGATGGCTATCATTTGATTTTCACATTACATCATCCATACTGTTCAAGGTGCATGACTGCAAAAGTTTGACAGTCAACAGTTGTGGCACTGTTAGTTAGGTAAGCTCATTCACCATGGCAAGATCATACCGCACCACATGGGAAAAATTGGTTTTAAATTGTCCTGAAGCCAGCAACCACATAAAAAACAAAATGACATCAGTTTTTAATGATTCTGGGACCAAAAACTATACAAAAACCAAAATGACAATGGTTTTTTATTGTCATGAGACTAGTGCCAGAAGTGTTCAGTATACTGTCAGCCGTTCTCTGCCACAAGTTGAAACTGAGAAAGAGCATGTTTCAGAACAGATTGGTGAGCGTTGGGAGTAATGTTCAGAATGTCTTGCACAATGTGTGCCTTCAGTTGTAATTGGAGCACTGAACACAATGTCTTTCCAATAACCATAAAGTGATAAGTCATATGGAAAAAGATCAGGTGATCTGGATTGCCAGGCTGTAGAGAACTTATGGCTGATAATTCTAGCATTTACAAAATGCCTCTGTAGCAGCTGCCTCACTGGTTGTGCAGTAGTCAGAGAAGTGCCACGTTGCATGAAAATGATCCTACCCACACATCCATACTGTTGAAGGGGTGGTACAATGCTAGTGTGCGACTCTCACAGCAGTTACCAGTAACGGTACAAATAACAGGACCCACATGACTCATCTACTTAAAAAAGTATTACCCTTTGATAAATGATGCTGTCTACCCACACCACACAGTCACCTTTTCAGAATAAAGTAGTACTGACTGGTGTGTTTATGAATTTTTTATTGCCAATATTATGCAATTCTTAGCAGCGAAGTGTCCTAGGAAATGTAAATGTTCACATAACGTCCCACAGCCATTCATTCATTGTCCACTTCTATGTGAGCAAGAAATTCTGGAGCAAATATTTTCTAGCTGGCAAATCACCAGGAAGCAACTTCTAAACATAGGTAATTTTGTGTGGATAGCAACACAGGATGTTTCGTAGGAATTTATGCACCATGCTCACAGGCATATCCAATGATCAAGCAATTCCCCATGCATTGCATGTTTGTACACCACCATCAACTCCTCATGCAATGCTGTGGCCACATCTTCAACATGTGTTGGATCAGCTGCTTTCCTCCTTCTGCCCCACTGCAATACAAAAGAACCTGTCTTTTTGAATTTTGTAATCATTTTCTCCAGACTCTTAGCAGACATAAGACCAATGCCTTTTTTCATACACTTGAATTCCTGGAACTTCTGCAGGGCTACTAGCACACAGTTACCATTCTTGTAAAAGAACTTTACCAGCAGTGCAAGATCCTTCATGGAGAGATGGGCATCTTGGACACAAACTGAGAAACAGCCGTGTGGCACACTTCTGTTGGTGTGCATGTGCTGATGCTTAGAATGCCATCTATTGGTCCAATTTTCATTAATTTTTTTTGTTCCATGACATTTTCCCCTGTGCCAACAATATGCTGTTCAAATTTGATGTCATTCTGAACAATGGTTCTCTTCCTACAGCATTTAAAATTTGGAATTTGAATTATAGACACTCTGCAAATAACAGGAATAAGAATATATGCAATATCAATCACTGTGGTGCACCTGTAGTGATTATTCTCCATTCTGAAGATGCTATTTCATTGTGTACATTCCCTGAATTTCTTAACACAACATTCTGTATCCTTATAGTTACATTTGATCAAAACCAGTTACCGGCCAGAACTCTGTTACTTTGATATCTGGGCTTCTCTAGGAAATTCTGCAAACTTCTCAATCAGCACTTTCGACAAGTAACAGAAGATTCCAGGTGGCATTATTTTGTTCTTTAAATTTTGTATAAAATTATTGAGGAGGTGAAAAACACTCTGTTCCATGAAGAGATCCTTTTGAAATCCAAACTGTCACTGACTCAGTATCTTATTTTGAGAGTGGTATCTTACAGTTGTTGGATACAAAATATTTTCAAATAGCTTTTTGCAGAAGGTAAGTGGTGAGACTGATCAGTAATTATTAATATCTGTCTTACTACCTTTCTTGTAAGTGCTTCTGACAGCGGCACATTTCAGTCTATCTGGAAATATCCCCTATTATAATGATTTATTCCATATGAGATTAAAGCATTGCACAGTTGTGAAAAACAGAATTTAAAGGGAGTTGGAATGTTCTATCCCAACAATGTTAAATTTAGTATGTTCTGATTCTACTGAACTACAATAATTGCCTTTCAGCCACTGCTTTCAGAAATACAATTTTTTAAGTACACATTTAAAATTTTGTATACTTTTTTTGTATGTTATCCTATTTTAATTATACATGTCCTTCTTTTAGTTCAGTAGACTCAGAATATGTATGGTATTACTCCCTGAAAATTTGAATACTCTACTCAGAGTGTTTTCTGAGATTTAGGGAAAAATGCAACAGAAGATGTAAATTTTCAGGAATGGCTTCTAAAGTTTCAAAAATCTGTAACTCAATATATGCTTAATTTTTTATTTTTAGTCACTCAGAAGCACCCTGCACCATACTGTATATCATCCTCTAGATCTTTTTCCAAGTTTTTTCTTCTTTTCTTCTTTCTGGACTCCTTAGCGGCCAACTGTGCTGCATACTCTGCTTTATCAATGTGAAGTTTGACCATCCATTCAAGTTCTCTGATGCAGTTTGCTCCAGAATTAATTCCCATATGCTGTAGAACTTTCACCCTACCAATGCTGCCATCATTAAAAGCAATAACAGCATCACTGACCACCCACTTTAGCGTCTTCATTCCAACAAAAATATTTTTTGGCCAGCAAGTCCATACAAGATTATTGAACGATTCATTGGGATTTTGAGTCTGATCATGCACACACTTCTTCAGTAATTCAGGATTTGCCAGGTTTTATTATATCCATGACTGCTGCTGGGATGGAATATTTATGGCTGTATGAAATGTTTGAGTACTGGGCATTGCGGTAATTGCACCATGAATCAGGTCCAGGAGGGCAAAGGTGGTGTACCGGTTTTTCATCAGTTGACAGTTTGTGGAAGAAGGTAGCCCATACTGCCTGCTTCATTTTCAACAAATCCTCAATATTATTTCTAATGGACATCCCATGATACTGCTGTAGTTCATCAACCATTTTTGTATGTCAGCCTGCCTCTGTTAGTTGTTAGCACTTCAACATGCAACACGTGTTTATACTATGAAATGATACAATACTGTTTTTGACAGTGCTACTAATACAAACACATAATTTAACCTTTATAACACAGCAATCCACAGCCTTCTATATAAAATATATATCATATTATTCGAAAAATTGTAAATTTTATAATGAGATAAAAATCTGAAAATGTGATAAAAAGTTTTTTCCATTCTGACTCCCCTTAAGTACTTTACACAAGATACTATCAGCTTCATTAGTGATACTGGTTTTGAAAGAGATAATGGTGTTAATATGTTTGGCAGAACATGGGGTAATTAAAATAAAGCACACCTTATGGCACACGACAGTTATCTCTGGCTACTCCAGCCAGAATGCAACTGCATTGAATGGAAACAGCAATTCATAAAAAACAATCGAACTGTTATATGCAAATTCATAAATAACAAGTTACCCATCTACATGCACAGAAATCAGTACTAGGAAATATATAGGGGCAAAGTGTTTATTAATCTTGGTGGTACAGATAAATAAACAAACGGACTAGGACATAAGGAAAAAGGGATGACTATTCGAACAAGAGAGATGACAACAAAGACTGACAAGAGGGTTACATAAGAAGAAATGATAGCCACATGGGCCAAAATAATAACGAAAATAACCAGTTTCTGGTAATGTAAAGCAATTGTATAGATAAAAACTCTACTCACCAAGTGGCAACAGTAGAACATACACACAGAAAAAGGATTTACCTACACAAGCTTTCAGAGCCAGTGGCTCCTTCTTCCCATGGAATGGTTGAAGGTTAAGGAAAAGGGATTAAGGAAAAGGACTGGAGAGGTTTAGGAAAAGGGCAGAGTTCAGAAAACCACTCTGCCCCTTTTCCTAAGCTTCTCCAGTCCTTTCCCTTCACCCCTCTCCCTTACCCTTCAACCATTCTGCTGGAAGAAGGAGCCATTGGCTCTGAAAGCTTGCATACCCAGAATCTTTTTTATATGTGTGTTCTCCTGCCGCTGCTTTTGAGTAGAGTGTTTAGTTATCTAACTGATTTATAAAGTAGATGTAGGTGTGTACATGGCCCCAAGGATAGATGCATGCTTGTGCTGACTCACTGTGCCTTTGAGAATGATGAGGTCACCCAGAGAATGCCTCAAAAACATTACCCAGACTGTAACACTCCCTCCTCTGGCTTTTCCCTTCCAACAATCATGCAGGGCTGTATATGCCCATGGCCATCTGTCTTAAAGAGTATAAAAAGTTATTCATCACTCAGCAAATGTACAGTTGTACTACTGGTGTGCAAATTCCAGCATCACCAATGAATAGTAGTTAGCATGGGTGCATGAATGAGGCTTCTGCTGTGGAGGCCCACACACAGCTACGTTCACTGAATGGTCATTGTGGAGACACTGTTGGTAGCTGCTTGGTTCATCTGCACAGTCAGTTGCTCAACAGTTGCACATCTATTCACAAGTATACACAGTTTATAAATACTTCAATCACTGGGCCACTCCATTTCCATATTATGACAATGATTGCACCGTTTTCGACATCCCCTTGTCATGCTCTATATGCCCTCCACTGCTGGTGCTCTGAGCAGTTATTGCACATTGACACTGAACCTAGATGGTGATAATATTAATGTGACTGGACTGTGTTTATGTATTCAGAAATGTGAAATCATAATTTGCATATTTGGGTAACGCAGTAATTAATAACTTAAAATATCTGCACAGATGTTACTATATACATACATATATCATTAAATACACAAATACAAGTACAGTTCTGGCAGAATGAGCTGAACAGCTCAGGTAAACATTACCTCAGAATTTCTTTCAGTAGTATGACTCTAACCTTATTATCTGCTTGATTACAGTGCAGGCTACAAATATAGTTGTATTTGTAACTAGAAATGGGCAAAACCAAGTGATTAAAACTGATACCTGTATTTTGGTTCTGAATAATGTATTTTTCAGTATTTGTTTGGTCTGGATTGTAACAGGTTTTTCATATCATACAAATAACTGGATAAAAGAACCCAGCACTTGCCATAGCAGCAGTGCTAAACTTTTTGGTTTTTAAATAAAACTTTTTAAAGAAACAAGTATGTTTATTCATAACATTTCCATTGCTTCAGAATGTTAGGTTCTTATGGAAAATAGGAAAAGTGATCAGTGATTTTTAATAACAAACCTAACAGTTAGAAATGAACAATAAACACATGACATAAGCATTGGTATTGAGTTCCTGAGGTGATAATGAACCTGTTACTGTGTGGCATGGCCTGTTAGATGGTATGCAAGTATGTGCAGTGTGCAAGACTTGCCCACACGTTCTCTCTACAGTAGTTTTGTGCTGTCATCCTGGGACACCAGATGTGTTGCAGAATGGTGCTGTACCTAGTTTGGAAGTATTTTACAAAGTGCAGCAGTAATGAAGTACAGTGCACAATTTGCTTTAAAGCATTAATGGGAGGAGGGGCCATCAACTTGTGACATCTTACAAGGAGAAAACACGCATGATGTATGTTCATTGGAAGAGAAAATAAATTGAATTGATATACCTATAATTGTATTGACATGCAGTAAACTTGGGATGATAAATGACCCCTTTTGTGATTGCTTCAGGGAGAAACACTGATACCATTCAAAATGGATGACTCAGGAAAATAATCAACTTGTGACCTTTCACTCTTGCAGTCACCATGCCTGTCTCCTTTACCTTTTTAATCTTTGCTAGGGAGAATGTAACAAATTTCTGCCACAGCTTCAATGCCACAGTGACTGAGATCTACTTTTTCACCTTAATTACAATTTTTGTTTAGAGCCTATGTTTATTGCTCAAAATTCCAGTAATAAAAAACAAAAATCTGTTGTTTCAGAATACGGTTATTTTTGAGCAGTTTTACCAGACAAGTTAAACTGAGATGGAAAAAAAAGAAAGAAAAAAAAGAAAGAAAAAAAAGAAAGAAAAAAAAACAGTGTAATTGAAAACCAGTAGTTTCAAAGATAACCACCATCTCTATTTGTAATCTGTACTGTGACTATACTGTACTGTAACTACACTGTTTATAACCAACTGTGGGTAGCATATGTGCATAAACAAATTACATTTTTCATGGAAGATACACACATCATCTTTAAGACATTTGGCAATTGATATCACTAACAAGGAGACCACACAGCGATCTGGTTTTTGTAATTTTTGTATTTATCATACATAAATTCAATGAAACTCTCAAAAATTCTCAAGAAAAATGATTGTGAACTTCTCTGCCCACCTGTAATACTATGCAGTTTTTCTCAACAGGCACCATGGCTCTGTGGTAGAATGTTTTCCTTCCACATAGTGGTCTTCAGTTTGATTCCTGACTGATGGATGTTTTTAAAGAGAGGTGCATGTTCCACTAGCATTTCTATCAAACATGCAATACATAAAGATGGAAATAAATCAGTAGATGTCCAGAATGGCAACTGTATGTTTGAATCTTCCGTCAGTCATTACATATTTCATTCTTTTTGTTTCATTTAATTTGAATATCTGCATCATTTAAATATAAAATTTGTCAAGTACATGCAAATTAACAGGTATTTAAATTCAAAAAATTAAAATTTGTTTATTTATTTATTGTCATACTGTATTTTATGCTTCACGGAAATGTACATGGAAAATGCAGCCTCATTTACAATTTTACCATGAATGAGAATTGAATCTGGGCCACCCATGTGATGGATAAGCATTCTACCATAGAGCCACTTGGCACAACAGCAAAAATGACCTTACTATAGAGTATTAAGGAAGACCAGAAAACTTCAAAATCAGTTTTCATGATAAGTTTTGTGGGTTGCCTCAAACTGTTTGGAAAATTCACATTTGAGTTCTGAACTTCACATACCATAAATATAAAAAAATACAAATATCTGGTTGCTATGTGGTCTCCTTGTAAGTAAGACAGCACCTCTACTACACATAAGCATTCTCACTACCAGTATATTGTTGGAATAGATCCATAATTACTAAAAAAATTATGAAGTGTCTTCATCACAAAGTTTCCTACTGGAACAAAACAATTAATTATAATGTTCACTAGCAACAAAGAGAGGACAAGGTTCATTACTTATTAGATATTAAATTGGGTAACACTCCTTCCTACTTTATACATTGCTCTCAGGATTACTTCTAGGTCAATCATCACATATAAAAGTTGATCTTTACCAATGATAATGGTTCAGTGATACTTTAAAAAACAATCACAAAATTTTCATATGCTTCTTATGCACATATGGTACCAACAAACTCAAACATGTTTGCACAAGACTTTCCTATACATGCCAACTAAGTTGAAATATACCAGGTAGTTATAATCCAACTTTCCCTATTTAACATGTTATGAAATGTGAACTAATAACCGTACAAGTATCATACTTGGTAGCATTAGTGTCCAGAGTATGGGGTGCATGATTTCCATGCATCGAAGTGCCACTGTACAGTTCCAACTGTGGCCACCAGTTGCCGTGATCAGTCATCGTGATTCACAGTCCCAAACACCTGACCAGTCACAGTGCACTTTTTGACGTTTCAACATGAACTTGGACAAAAGGAGCAGAGCATTATTGATAACTTATTATCAAAACAACAGTAATGCTGCAGATGCACTTTGAGAATATCATTGGCTGAAAGGATTATGGAAGGGTCCTCTTTCTCTACCTGCTGTGTGGAGCGTGATGAAGAAGTTTGAGTCAGCTGGAGAACTGGGAGTCACTCCGAGAAGAGGCCGATGACCAGTTTCACCACAGGTTGTTGATGAAATCACTGATGCTATGGCAGACAATGTTGCATACAATACCTGATCATCAGGCAGTGTGCGTGCTGTGTCATTACAGTTGAACATCCCATGGTCCACTGTATGGAAGGTGCTTCAATCCATTCTCAAATGGTATCCATACAAGATCCATATTGTACAGCAGCTTGCACCACAGGACGCACGATGACATTTTGACTTTGCTCTCCACTTTCTCACAAGAATTGAAGTTGACAAGGGCTGGCCTTTGACCATCCTATGGACAGATAAAGCTCATTTTTTTCTGACAGGTGAGATGAACACACAGAATTGTCGAGTGTGGGGATCTTCACCTCCAGTCACTGTGCGTGAAGTTCCTTTGTATGGTGAACATGTCACCATGTTGCTTCATGGCTATATTCACCATTGGCCCATTCTTTTTTGAACAGGTTGGTGCTCAAGGACCAAAGATGTGCAGTGTGACTGGCCAAGGTTATTGCGATATACCTCGTCAGCATGTCATAACCACCCTTCAGGAGAGAAATCAACAGTTTTCATGCAAGATGGGATCTCATCACATATTTCTCTTGAAGTTCATCTGCTTCTTAGAAATACATTTGGAAATTATCAAATTATCAACTGATCATTTCCAAATGCTTGGCCACAATGATCACCTGTTCTCACTCCCTATGATTTCTGGTTGTGGGGCTACCTGAAGGGCAAGATTTACCAGGGAAACATTCACACAAGTGCTGGTCTGGAGCACAGTATATTAAGAGAGGTAGCTAGTTCACCTATGGAAGTGCTTTGTTCTGCCATGCAGAATGGAATCATGCACTTTTAGACTCTTCTGGAGACTGTTGGGTGCCTTATTCAGCCCCTTTTGTAGCAGTAATGGTACTGGTATGTAATGGTATGATGTACTGTAGTAGCACATTAAAAGTGTTTCAGTTGAACTGATTCTGTGTTATTTCTCTTCTCCATGTCCATGACATTAATGCTACCAAATTTGGTACGTGTATGGTAGTTAGTGGTACTTGTATGGTAGTTAGTTGCCATGTTATAATGTGTTAAATAGGGAAAGTTTAATTATGACCACCCATTGTATAAGACATGACAGGAGACTACAACAAAATTAGAAACAACCTCACAATATATGCTTTAAAATGTTAATTAATGAAGTGATTGATACATCTACATTATAATTAACAACATTGCTACATCAGTGTTACTTTATTATTTACTCTTTTTATCATGTTCTGGGGAAATTCTGGACCATTGTTTCAAAATAGGATTATCCTGCCACTTCCTTGCATATAAATACTTGAAAATATAATGTATTTAAAGAAAAAACTTATGTACAAAAAGACCACTCATCACTCAAAATCACACAATACACAGCTATGATACAAGACAAAAATTGGATGTACATGTTCAAATTGCCAACACAAAGTTATTTCAAAACAGCCTTATCCATCCTAGTATCAAACTATACAATGCCTTACCAGATACCATTAAACACATACAACACATTGCTGAAATCTAAACTGAACTCATACGTGGTTGATCACTGCTTTTACACAGTAAATGAATACCTACAAAACTAAATTTTTGTGTGTTTACCCAATGTAGTCTCATTCAGAAGAACATTTGTATTTTATCTCTCTGTATATAGCATAACAACATTTATTTAAGTATTCATCATTAATTGATATATTAATGTGTGTTATTATGTACAAAGGTATATAGTATGGAAAACTGTTAATATTAACAAAAAAATCCAAATATCACTTGCACATTGTGCAGCTGTAGATGAAAATGGATCAATAAATCATCATTAATTCATAATCCTACATACTACTAATAATTATTACTATTTGTTATGAAAAATCTAACAGATCAATAAATGTCACATTACATTTCATCTTGTCATTGATTATAATTTTAATGAATTCTCACAAATTATCTATATTTCAATGTAAATGACTAAATGAATACAATCCTCTACATTTCATGGCACTGCATAACCCTAACTTCATTATAATGTTCCTCACACTATCTTAATACTTCTCATAATACTTCAAAATCTTCCATAATGCAACATAACTATCAACATTATTATCCAAAAAGAACCCCAACACATCATAATACTCATATCATATCGTAATAAAACCTCAATGCTTCATAAAAAAACTGCAGTTCTTTAGCTCACAGTTACAGCTCTCTTAACTGCAATATCATGAAAATATCAAATCAATATCCACTTAATCACAATTTAATTATGGGCAAAATCTTCCCAACAACATTAATAGTGTGTATTCAGCATTATTTTCCTCTGATCATGACAACAACATGCAGTACTTCTCTCAAGATTATTCATTTTCGTTAACAATTATTCTGAAGTATGAGCAGGATAATTAATAGAAGTTGTCCTACATAACATTAAGCCACACAGATTTCCATTTTGAGTAGGAAGCTCAATGAAAATCTCTTTACAAAAAGAATGATCATTATCTATTAACTTAACAACTATAACATGATTGTGGAAACAATAAATTTGACCCATTCTCTTCCCATTTGAAAATTCTACAATATTATGAAAAGGATGGTTTACTACTCACTGTGTAGCAGAGATGCTGAGTCACAGATTGGTAAAACAAAGAGACTATCAAAAAAGTAAGCTTTCCACCAAAAAGGCCTTTGTTGGAATCAGGCAACATACACAAACATACACTCATGCAAATACAACTCACACACACATGACCACAATCTCTGGCTGATGAGTACAGAACATAGTGCAGAGTATGCTCTTGGCAGCCAGACACTGTGGTCATGTGTGTGTGAGTTGCATTTGCGTGAGTGTTCCGATGAAGGCCCTTCTGGCCAAAAGCTTACTTGTTTGACAGTCTTTTTGTTGTGCCTATCTGTGACTCAGCATCTCCATATATGGTGAGTAGTAATCTATCCTTTTCATAATATTGCTTATTCTGTCCTAGATTTTCCATTGTTTCATTAGATAATTTTATCATAATTGCAGTTACATAAGATACAATATAATAATTATTTAACTGCAACCCAAAAACTCAACAAAATTAACTGACAAACCACACAACAACACCGCAGTGCAAACATAAACTGCCTTATAAAAAAAGTGAAGCACCTAAAAGGGGAGAAGCAAAAGAAATCAACTTAATGAGCTGAGAAGGTATGTGACGTTATTAAAGTGATTACAAAATCAAGTCAAATCTATGAAAAATTCAGCAGTATGAGCATTCTTGTCAGTATACTGTTCCATCTCATGTGGCCTGGATGCATTCACTGATTTGGTTGCGAAGTTTGTCACAGGACCATTGTATTCTCTCCTGAGGCAAGTTGGCCCACAACTGTTGCAATTGATCCTTGATATCCTGTATACTGGTGCTGTATTGCAATTGATATCCAGGTTGGTCCCTCACATGTTATATTGGGGACAGATTTGGGGAACTTGCTCATCATGGGAATACCTCAATGCAATTCAGACGGTTGATAGAGACAAGTGCTGTGTGTGGATAAACATTGTCCTATTGAAAAATGGTACTGAGATACTGTCACACGAGAGTTGACAAATGAGGATCAGGGCATCCATGACATAACATTCTGCCATAAGTGTTCCCTCAGTTACTACCTGAAGATGTACCTAATGGCTCCCCATACTGTGATGCCAGAAATAATATCACTGTGCCTCTCCAAAATGTTAGAGATTTGGAACCACTCTCCAGGTGACTTCCATACTCACAGATGATGATCATCTGATGCCACTGCCTCACAAAAGCACACAGCATTTCAGTGTCCTTCACAGTGATCACTGAATATCTGATGCTGTGCATGCCTTTATATGCCCTTCAAGTCTTGGTGACAAACTGCTAATGCACTCTCGTGTTTTGTCTACCCGTCACAAAGAATTGAAGCTCTATAATCATATTCATACTCACCAGTGGTGTGTAGGTAACTATTCAATGTTACACTGACCTCTGACCATGTCTCCTGGAAGCCTCACTTTTTGTGTTTGTCAGTGCATTTCTATTTCACCCTGAACAATAGTAAGTAAGATAGCATAGAAGTGGAATTAATTTTAAAAGCTACAAGTTAGGTTTCATTACTTTATTCATACTAATCATAGTGCCTTTGATTTCTTAAAATAGTGTGTAAGATCCTATTGTATCAATCAGTGTGAAGTGTAACATAATTTACCCTTGACTAGAAACTAACAGAGCGGCCAGCTATGACTGTAAGAGGTTGTCTTGATAGAATGACAGGATAGAAGAAGAGAGTTGCAGCACAGTCCAACATATCTCAGGAACCTGTGCACACTAATCATACACAAACAGTTTATATTTTCCTGACAACATTCAGGAAATATACCCCCAAGTCTATAGCAAAATTAAATGTGACATAATTCCAAAGTAAACACAAAATTAATTTGTTTCAAAACCTAGTATGGAATTCACTGTAGTCATCACCTCGTGAAATCATCATATTACATTACAATTCCTAGCATAAAACTGTGCATAGCAGAGTGAGTAAATCATGTTAGTGTAATACAATATAGTCCCTCAAGAAAAATATAGTGTAAACAAAAGCATTAAATGAGCAAAGGATAACAGCAAACCTTGCACTAAATAGATTGTGCAACCACTAGAAAATTGATCAGTTATCAATATTAATACCACAGCTTAAATTTTAGCATGGGTCACAACATTACAAAGTTCATTTAACAAAATAAGATAAAAAAGTCTTTCAGATCTCCCTTGGAGACAAATTTATTTACATCATAATTGTCTTACCATCATGCTTTAACCTATCTGGTGGTTTTTTGATTCTGTTAATTAGTACAATCCATTGTTTTTTCATTAGAATTCCATAACTGTACACAATCCTTCTTATGTTTTACAGCCAGTCTCCCCATTAAGTCACTTATCAAAACAAAGCTAAGTAAATTTTTAAAGCAACAAACATAGCATGAGGTGTCAGGCAGGGAAGGGGAGTGATTGCAGATTAGGTGCTGCATCAGGAGGCTGTGTTGGGTGGAAGTGGGAGGGAAAGGGGAGAGGAGAAAAGTAGGGAGGAGGTTGGAGGGCTATATGGGTGTGCTAGTGGGATAAAATGCATGTCAGAGCTCGAGTGGGAGCAGGACAGGGTAGGCAGGTGTAGGATAGTGTCTAGCGAAAGTCAAGGCCATGGGGTAATGGGAACAAAGGATGTGTTACAGGTAGAGTTATCACTTGTGCTATTCAAAAAATCTGGTGTATTGGTGGAAGCAGTCATTGAAGTCAAGCACATTCTATTGGGTAACATTCTCAGCAACTGGGTAGTCCATCTTTCTCTTTGCCAGTTTTACAATGGCCATTCTTGGAAATAGATGGCTAGTTAACTAGTTAACTTTAGTGCTCATAAAGAATGTAGCACAGTAGTTGCATCTAAGTTTGTAGGTCACATGACTGCTTTTACAGGTGGCCCTGCTCTTGACGGGGTAGGAAATGCCTGTAGTAGGTGGTAGTGGGATAATGTATGGTGCAGGTCTTGCATCCAGGTCTGCTACAGGAATATGAACCATGAGGCAAGGGTTTGGGAGCAGGGGTGGATGAACAGGGATATAGTGTGCATTAGGTGGGTGACTGAAAATCTCTGTGAGAGTGATAGGGAAGATAGTGGACCATATGATTCAGTTATTCCAGTACTGGGTTGTAATGAATCACAAGAGGGGTTTGGGAGGGTAATTTTGGTCAGTGAAGGCCTCAATAAGACTCTTGGAATATTTGGAGAGGACTGCTGATCACTACAGATGCAATGACCATGGGTGGCTAAGCAGTATAGAATGGACTTCATGGTGTGGAATATTTTCAGCTGTCAAAATAGAGATGTTGTTGGACAGAGATGACAGTGGGCATGTGTGTCCGTGAATTGTACTTGTGTGAATGTGAGTTTTATCTTCTATACTTAGTCTGAGAGCTGAATACATCTAGTAGACATTTACATTGTGCCTACCTGTCACTCAGTGCCTGCTCTGTGTGGTGAATAGCAGTCTATTCTTTTCACACTTACATCATTGACTACATTACTACATAAGTTCTATCAAATTACTTTTCAACTGTTTAGAAAAATTCGTTCAGCTACTTCTCCGCCAGTCAAGCTACAATTGTTTATGAAATTTTGAAAATCTTTCCCAAACAGATTCTTTACACGCAATAGATTTTGTTTAGTAATGTTGAAAATTCATCTACTTTCGGTAATTCAGATACAACACTTTCACTTTCCTCTCAGAAATAATCATCCTTCAAAACAAGAAACATTTTATCTCCTCGTCAGCATCATGACTTCACTTAGAACATTGACTTCCACATAATCATTATGTTAATCAGTTAAATCATTGTCAATCTTAACTACATCAAGTACATCAGAGCTTTCAACATTAACTACAGCATTTTACTCAATCTCCCAACCAAATTCCATCCAAACAGTTAAATGTTTCTGCCATGACTCAACAGTAACTGTTATATTATAGATTTCTGATTTGATTTCCACAAGTTGAACTCTACTGATCTGAAGTTCACTTTCATTATATGACTCTGCAATGCTGACCCTCAGCTCATTTTTTAATTCATTGTTTGACCTCAATTTTTGTTATTTTTTTGCTACCTCACTATCCAATTCATCATCTACTTGTCATTTGTTTCACTTTTGGCTCATCAGTTACCATTTTCACTATGTAATTGGTTAGATAAAAAATTTACTCCCCAAGTACCGAAAGAACATGCACATGAAAGACGGTTACAATTATGCAAGCCAGTGGCTCCTTTTTCTGGCAGAAGGATTGAAGGGTCAGGTAAGTCTCCCCTGACCTGCATTTCTGGGTGACTCTTCCAAAACATACCCCTTTTCCTAGACCTTCTCCTTCACCCCTCTTCCTTACACTTCAACCCTTCTGCCAGAAGAAGGAGCCACTGGATCTGAAAGCTTGCATGATTGTAACTTTCTTTTATGTGCATGTTCTGCCACCACTTGGCGAGTAGATTTTTTTATCTATCCAATTACTTTACACTGTCAAAAATTGATTGTTTATGTAGTTGTAATTGCCATTTTCAATTATTGGGCTATCTAGTTCAATTTTCTGTTCATTTTTGGGTTTGTCATTGGATGTTTTACTTCCCCAAACAATTGTTCAAAAATTGAGTTCCTCCCTCTCCCAAAACTTTGATAAAAACATGAACCATTTCCCTTAGTTGTTTCCAGATATGCTTCTGGTTTAATTTCTGCATTCATAATTTTCACTTGTCTTTAATTTACATGATAAAATAATGAAATGTTATGTGAATTGATTCCCAAAATATTTGCACTTTGCTGATCACAGCCCAATAGGGGGAAGAAAAAAAAAAAAAAGAAAAAAAAAAAAAAGAAAAAAAAATAAGTACCTATATTTTTAATTCTTCATAAGACAGCAATCAATGTGGTCCACAGCACTGAATCCAGTATCTACGAAGTCCATATTTTTGGTTAATATCCAATGCTTGGCACTACATAACATGTTTCTGTAATCTAATTGTTTTATTCTTTCATATTATCTGAAAGTGCACAAAAATTATGATATGATGCAGATTCCATACATGTCCCAGGACCTCCACCACTTGAAACATTCCTGCCTACATATATGATGAATATTAATTGAAAGTTCATCTTATGTATTTCACTGTACTCTCTACTATGTTGAGTCATCTGCAGATGATAAATTTTTTGGAGCAGAAAACAATTTGCTGACTGGTTTTGTTACCTTATAAAATCCATTTAATATACTTTCTTCTGTAGGTTAATTATTATTCCTAATGTTGTTACACAACATTGGTAAAAGTAAAGTAAAGTCTGTGATGCAAGCCCATGAAAAATACCTGGTACTCATTTTATAACAAGCTGAGCAGACCTGGGGCCATCCTGGAGTGAAATTATGGTGCAGAGACAGCTATATGTAATGAAATTACTGAGTATCATGATCTTTAGTAATCCGTTGTATTATATGGCACAAGCGGTGAATATCAGTTGGTCCACTACAACATACACACTCCTCAAGAGTCAGAGAACAAGCTCTGCTAGATGAGAGATTTCTAATACCATTTCAGTGGAGAGCATACTGAGCTGTTTTCAATATCCACAATCTTGATTGCCTAGTGTTTCTTGGTGTGGTTGATTAATAGTGTGCTTTTGGATGAACAGAAGAGTTGTTGTGTATATTTTTGCACAATACTTCAATGACCAATCCAGTCATCATCTTCAGGTACTGTGAGTTTTGCTGCTGTGTGTACTCACGGCTTGGACTCAAATGAGACTGCATATATTGTGTTCACCAGGAAGTATACCATTAACTTGTAATTTTCTTTAAGTATGTTGTTAGCTTTAGGATACACAAGCATGGTAACAAAGGTATTTGGAGCTTTCTAGATATTGATTTTTATAAGTTTTTGAAAGCAGTCTATTTTCAGTTGACTTTAAACATTACAGCAGATTTGCTGATGGAGTAATCTTAGCAGATCCAGTGAAGATCACCAATTATATATAAAGGCTTTTGACTCATGCCCTGGCCAACCATAACATAAATAAAGTAAAAAATAATGGTGAATGATAAACTGGACAAGTAAAAACATTAAGATATAAAACATAAATCAAAGCAAATAAGTGAATTTTCACATTTGGACACAACTTTAAGTAATTATGTCAGAAGTCTAATTGATATTAAAAAGAGTGATAGTGACCAAAATATCATAACAAGAAAGAAGTTCACCAAGATAATTGTTTGAAGTGTTTCAAGCAGAAATCAGGAATCTTGGACTCTGAGCAAACATTCTACATCTACATGTACATTGACAACTGCACTCTGTAAACCCCTGTAAAGTGCATAAAAGAGGTTATTTCCCATTGTACCACTTATTAAGGCTTCTTCTCACTCCATGCATGTATGAATTGTGGGAGGAATGATTGCTTAATATGTGTTTCCCGAGATGCATGTCATGCCGGCAGCTGTGACAAGAGCTGTAGAGTCCCACACATGCACTTTGAGACTGGAATGTGGTGAGTGTGTGACATGGCTCCTGTTGCAGTACTATACCAGTGAGCAATATTGTGACAGAGCAACTGAGGCTTTGATCATAGTGTTATCATGAGGTGTGCAGCTATAAGAAATTGGAATTATTCCTTTACTGCAGTTCAGAAAAATGCAGTGAATTACATGAGCAAAAAACTAAAATAAAAAAAAAATAGAGCAAAACCTACAATCCTATCTCACGCTGTTGTTTTATATATGATAATATAAACCAACAAAGACAAGTACGTTATTAAATAACCTATCTAAAGAAAACAAGTTAATTATACTTTAGAAATTGAATTACTGTTGATAGTTTTATCACAGTTTTATCACAGTTATAGTTTACATTTATATTGCCTTGAAACAGAACCTTTATTTGTTAAGTAATCTAGAAACTGGTCTCTAACATTGAAAACTTCTGTTCTGTGAAACCAGCTTAAAGGTGAAGGGGCCCTAGTTTTTGGTTGATTGTAACAGTGTTTTTTACATCTGCATTTACATACATAATCTGCAAACCATCATGAGGTGCATAGCAGAGTGTATGTCCCATTTTACCAGTTATTAGGGTTTATTCCCATTCCATTCACCTATGGAATGTGGGAAGAATGATCTTTGAATGCCTCTGTGTATGCAGTAACAATTCTAATCTTATCCTCATGACCCCAAAGTGAGCGATACATACAGGAGTGTAGCAAATTCCTAGCATCATCATGTAATGCCAGTTCTTGAAACTTTGTTAAGAGCCTTTGTCAGGATAGTTTATGTCTATCTCCAAGAGTCTTTTACTTCACTTCCTTCGGTATCTCTGTGACACTCTCACAGGTGCCAAACAAACCTGTGACCATTCATGCTGCCCTTCCCTGTATATGTTCAATATACCCTGTTAGTCCTCTTTGGTACAGGTCCCACAATATTCTAGAATGGACCACATGGGTGATTTGTAAGCAATCTCCTTTGTAGACTGATTGCACTTCCCCAATATTCTACCAATAAACCAAAGTCTACCACCTGCCTTTCCCACAACTGAGCCTATGTGACCATTCCATTTCATATCCCTACAAGGATTATACCCAGTTGTTTGTATGAGTTGGCCAATTCCAACAGTGGCTCATTGATATTAAAGTCTAGATAACTACATCATGTGCTAAAAGTCTGAGGTTACTATTAATATTGTCAGCAAGGTCGTATGTGAAGTATGTTAGCAGCAAGAAAAAATCAATGCCTTCTCTGTTCTATAGCAGTGGATATACTATCAAAGACAGTGCTACCAAAGGAGAGTTACTAAACACAGCCTTCTGAAATGCCTTCACAAAATAAGATGAAGTAAATATTCCAGAATTCGAATTGAGAACAGCTGCCAACATGAGTAATGTAAATATTCTTGGAGCAGTGAAGCAACTTAAATCACTTAATAAAAGCAAGTCTTCTGGTGCAGACTGTATACCAATTAGGTTCCTTTCAGAGTATGCTGATGCATTAGCTCCATACTTAACAGTCATATACAACTGTACGCTTGATGAAAGATCCGTACCCAAAGACTGGAAAGTTGCACAGGTCACAACAGTATTCAAGAAAGGAAGTAGGAGTAATCCACTAAACTACAAGCCCATATTGTTAACGCCGATATGCAGCAGGATTTTGGAACATATATTGTGTTTGAACATTATGAATTATCTCAAAGAAAATGGTCTATTGATACATGGTCAACATGGGTTTAGAAAACATCATTTCTGTCACATTCACATAAAGTGTTGAGTGCTATTGACAAGGGATTTCAGATCAGTTCCATATTTCTTGATTTCCAGAAGGCTTTTGATACTGTACCACACAAGCAGCTTGTAATGAAATTGCATGCTTATGGAATATTGTTTCAGTTATGTGACTGGATTTGGTTACACGATAAATCAATCTAATCTAAAATCCATAAATTCAACTAAATACTGAGGTATTACAATTACAAACAACTTAAATTGGAAGGAACAATGAAAATGTTGTGGGGAAGGCTAACCAAAGATTGTGTTTTATGGGCAGGACACTTAGAAAATGTAACAGACCTACAAGGAGACTGCCTATACTACACTTGTCCGTCCTCTTTTAGAATACTGCTGTGCGGTTTGGGATCCTTACCAGATAGGACTGATGGAGTTCATTGAAAAAGTTCAAAGAAAGGCAGCATGTTTTGTATTATCACAAAATATGGGAGAGAGTGTCACAGAAATTATACAGGATTTGGGCTGGACATCATTAAAAGAAAGGCATTTTTCGTTGTGACGGAATCTTCTCCAGAAATTCCAATCACCAACTTTCTCATCTGAATGTGAAAATATTTTGTTGACACTGACCTTCATAGGGAAGAACAATTACCACAATAAAATAAGGGAAATCAGAGCTTATACAGAAAGATATAGGTGTTCATTCTTTCTGTGTGCTATACAAGATTGGAAAAATAGAGAATTTTGAAGGTGGTTCGATGAACCCTCTGCTAGGCACTTAAATATGAATTGCAGAATATCCATGTAGATGTAGATACAACATGGGTGGCTCTATCACACTTCCTTGGAGCACACCTGATGTTACTTCTACATCTGATAATCGCACTCCATCCATGATAACATGCTGCATATTTCCTACCAGACAGTCATCAGTTCAGTCACAAATTTCAGTTGACACCCCATACAGTTATAATTTTGACAATAAGCATAGATGTGCCACTGAGTCAAATGCTTTTCAGAAATTAAGAAATACTATATATACCTTACTGCCTTTATCCAAAACTTTCAATATATCTTATGAGAAAAGTGTATGTTGGGTTTCACACGATCAGTGTTTTCAGAGTCCATGTTGGTTAGCATTGAGGAGTTCAAGTCTAATGATTTTAGCTGTCTCTCAACTCCACTGACACTAATATTTATTTCCATTCATCCTTTCAGTGGTATAAGAATCAAATTAGGCCAATTCTCATGGGTTTACCTTTGTAAAGGGACATTTGAAAATGGAATTAAACAATTTAGCTCTTGCTTTGCAACCCTCAGTTTCAGTTCATGCCTCATTCACTAAGTACTGACACTAACTTTGGTGCCCCTAACAGCCTTTACATATGACCAGAATTTATTTGGGTTTTATGAAATATTATTTGACAATGTATTGCTAAGGTTGTCATTGAGGACATCAAACATTGCTCTCTTGGCACCCAAATGTGTTTCACTCAGTGTATCTCTATCTACACCTATTATGCAGTAATCTCTGTTAATTTAGAAGTTTCTTTACAGTGACTGCATACCATGGAGGTTCCCTCCCATTATGAACTGTTCTACTGGATACATATCTATCCAAGGCATGGTCAACTATTCTTTTAAACTTCAGCTATAGTTCCTCTACATGATCCTGCCCTCTGCTGAAAGTTTCAATCTATTCCAGGTAATTTTCTGAGTAGGCATTTGGTAATGTTTCACAGGATGTCTTATCATGCCCACTACTAAAAAAACTGTAATTTTCCCAATTATTTGTTGGATGATTAAAGTCTCCACAAATGATTCCAGTGTGATTGGGGAACTAAGGTTTGCTCTAAAGTTTTCAAATGCATAAGGAAATGTGTCTGGTGGGTGATATAATGATCCAATTATCATTTTATGCCCACACCTGATACTGAGTCTTGCTCGAACAGTCTCACATGTAGCTTTAATTTCTGTGTTGGTGGATTTGAGTTTCTTGTCTACTGCAACAAATACACCAGCCCCATGTCCCATTTGCCTGTCCTTTTGATATACACTTAAATTTTACGCAAAAATCTCACTGCTATCAATTTCAGGCTTCAACCAGCTTTCTGTACCTAGTGTTATATGAGCTTCACTGCTTTTCATGAGTGTTTAAAACTCTGGCACTTTGTTGCGAATGCTTCAGCAGTTTATCATTAGGTTTTTAACACCCTCAACTATGGGAGGCATTTCTTTTGATCTAACACTGACACTTCTGGGTTTCCTACAGATATCATTACCTGGATTGGATGGAGAGTTGTCTAACCTAAAAAGCCCTTGCGTGCACCACACATACAGGAAGCTACATGAGTAGCAGCCTCTGACATACACTGCACACCTGACCCATTTAGAGGGACCCTACAGATCTCAATCCTATGGTGCAAGTCCAGCAAGTCACAGCCTAGCTTGTCACAGAACCTCTGAAGTCTCTGGTTCAGTCCTTCCACTTGATTCAGATCCAAGGGGCCATCATCAGTTCTAGGGATAGTCCTGTATATTGTGAGCTTTGCTGAAACTCTATGCACCACACTGGTCTTCTCAACATTTTCTGTCTGTGCAGTCACTGGAATGGCCAAGCATGATCTCAGAGTGCAGACAACAGGCATCATTTGTTCCAATGTGCACCAAAATCTGAAGCTGGTTGCAACTCATGCCCTCAATGACTGCTGAAATAGCCTCTTCAACATGTTGAATGAGGCCCTCAGGCATATACACTGAGTACTCCTGGTGTCCTTTCCTGTCCTTAGTGACGTTCCCCTAAGGAGTACCATCATCAGCCATTAAACTGCTGATGATTAATAGACTCCTACCCTTTGGTGTTTGCCTTCCCCTGACACTGGACAAAACAGGTTTTCACAAAACTGCAGAACCCAGTCTTCCAAATCTGGTGTATGCACAGTCTGCTGCCTCCCTGCCTGTTTGTCTGTCTGAAAGCACCCATGATCACACAAGCACACAAAAGAAGGCTTGAAATGTTGTGTGATGTGGTTGTTTTCTGTGAGGGTACTTGTTTTGGTGGAACCGTGCTGCCTCTCAACCATTTCCATTCACTTGGCCATACACAAACACCATCTCAGGTTGTTCCTGACATGAATACCAAACCATTCTCCTGCTTACAGTATGTTGAGTCAGTCACACAGCCTGCAACGCACAAGGAGCAAATTGCATGTGCTCAGAGGAACTTCCACTCATCAGCACCATCTGCCATGGCAATGATGCATTTCTGGACACATGTTCAAAGAACAATTTTTCCTCCTTTTCCAGTCTATCACTGCAATTTGTCAGTTTTATTAATTTTCACACTGTATATCTTTGACAACATATATAGGAATTAGGGCTGTGAAATTTTTAAAAATATTGAAATATGAAATATTATTGACATTTAAAAAAAAATCATTATCAGCCCTCGATATATTGAAAAAAAGTATCAATATATCAATGGAAAAAATCTATGTACCAGTCTATAAAAATATCAGCTGCACATTGTAAATATACTGCCAGTTTTAGAGCTGTGTATTTAAGTATTGGTTTATTATTAAATATTCTGTACATCAACAAGCTATCAGCCTGCTTATCTCCCTTAGAGCAAGCATTGATAGTAAAATGATACACTTTCATGCTTGGTGATAAACACTTTACTAACAAGTGTCCGTCTTTCAGTTTCATCACATACTGGATTTGTCCAGAACACTTCATGTCAACTTCCTTTTTTTGGCTTTCATTTCTGCAAACACCAGCAAACTAGTGGTTGTAATGCCAAAATTGCATGATGAAGTTAAATGCTGCCATTTCTACTGGCAGCAGTGAGTGCCAATTATGTTAGCATTTCCCCTCACACATCTCTGCCAACTGCAATGACCAATCTTGTCACTTAGAGTTTTGTTCAATTTTCAGCAACTGTTTTTGAAGAATGCTGATGTGAAGAAACAGTCCACTAGTTCCATTATAAGTTTTATTTTTATTTTTTATTTATTTTTTAATGCAAATCACATACAGTTTCTTCACATCAGAAATCTTGGTATTCCATTCACACTGCCAATTCCCCACATGCAATCAGACTTCTTCTTTGTACCACCTGCTCTTGCTTCACATACTCAAAGGGAAAGACTCCTGGATATGATGAAAGCTCAAAAAGTAGTAAGAATCCTTCATGCAGTGAAAACTACGATTTAAAAAAAATTCAAATATTTACTGAAAATTCTGAAAAAATATAATATAAAATAAAAATATCAGATCTTGGTATTGTCATTTCAATATTGATAGATTGCTATATCAGCAAAAGAAATATCACCGATATATTGGAAAAAGTATCACTATATTGACATTTTGTTGACAGTCCTAATAGCAATGGTGACTATGGATGGATTTAACTTAGCATCTAGTTACTGAAGGTCAGATACGGAGAAAGGAGGAGTTGCCACTTACATTAGGAAGGGATATAAATATAATAACATTGATATACACAAATTTTTATATTATCAGGATTTTGAAGCTTGTGCTGCAGAAAAACATTTTTGTGGAAAGTCGATAACAAACGTCACGATATACGAGGCTCCTCATGGTGATTTTCATTTATTTATGAAATAACTTGACACATTATTAAACTTTTTTACTTTGAAGTAAAATGTCATAATATTAAGTGGAGGTTTAAATTTAAATTTCGTAGATAATTTGTATTGTAGTGTTATACCTACTCGAGCCTCTTGCCGTTTCATGTAATCCAGTTCCCCTTGTATGATTTACAGCAAGAGTTAAGGGAACCAGCTATGCTACTATTCATAGCATTTTTATAGGTGCACCAGGACCACAAAATCATAGTGTTCTCTCACAGTTAGTGGCCTCAGGGCACTCTCAAAGACTTCATAGACAGTTCCTTGAAAAGGTATCTAGCAGCTCTGCACAAGGTGGCTGTAGGCATAAACAGTTACATCATGGCCTCTAAGCGAGAGAATGACCAACAACACCTGTGTCTGCTCATAGAAGCTGGTCTGGGGAAGCAGCTGAATATGCTTCCCCACAATGGTGGTAGTGTGCCAGCTCCCCAGGTATCAACCATCAGCTAAGTCTCCAGGGGCTGGTGGCGTGGGTCACCTGCCCAAGTGTTCTCATCAGTGAAGCTGAGAAAAAAGTGACAGCAGCCCAAGGCAACCAAGTTCTTTAGGTCAGGCTGGCTGTTCTGTCATAGATCAATGCCATCTAGGTAGGCCATCAGTGGAGTGTCACAGGTCTCACCTTGAATCTGGTTAGCATAAAAGTGAGAACTGGGCTTTGGCAGTGAGAGTATTTTTACTGGTTGCTTTATGCCAATGAGATTATCATGTGGCAAGTATGACTGAATGTGGCCTAGTTTTATGGACCCATCAGTGCTCTGCACTGTGCCTTTGTGTTTATGTCCCAACTCATCTTTTCAGGCTTTAAATTTGGTTATTTGTGCAACATCTTTGTTCTGTAAGGCCACTCTTGCTTACAACCTATGCATTGTTACTTCACTGTGCATGGTCAACAGAATGATGTTATGCTCCCTTCTCTGCACTCTGCTGCATGAGCATGCTGATCCTCAAACTTGGGTGTCATCACAAATATTTTACATCAACATCATATTCTATATATTCTGGGTATCTTCCTGCTCCCATGGAGCTCATGGCTCATGTTTTGACCCTTAATCCTATAACACTCTGTTTCATGTTCAGCCCATTACTGTTATCTTCTTAAAGCCACATATTTTGTTGAAATTATCTCTTACACATTAATGCAATCTCTCATAAATTCACAATCTCATCCACAATTTTAATGCATAATTTATTAAGTGTTATTTGTTAACTCTGAGAGAATATTGTGAACTGTGGTATATTAATTTCATAACATACATAATCTGACTTTGTATTAAATATGGTTTTATTTATTAACTTATTATATATTGTCATCCTCAGATACTATGGACTCTGTGTGTATAATTTCAGCTGGTGTCTGGGTACCATAAAATTCTTTTTATTTATTGTGTTGTATGAGTAGTTGAAATGATTCTCATTAATTTTTTTTTCTGTTGTGTAGGAAGATTATAATTTCATAAATATATATGAAGGAAACAGGAAATGTAGTTTCTGCAATAATGGGTGACAAGTTGGTTTTTGCTCCACAGTACTCATGTATCCAATAATTTTCTTCTTCAGGTTTGCTTTTCAAGATACACTATTTGAACTTCACCACAAAACTGTACCACACCTAATGACCGAGTCAGAATAACTATAATGTACTATTTGTGTACTTGTATCAGTATAATTTGCTAGGATTTTCATTGCAAATACAGAACTGCTTAATTTATTTGACAGAAAATCAGTTTGAGCATACTTTTAGTCCAGGGAATTTGACCCTGTCAACTTCTTCCACAAATTGATTGTTATGTTGTGTTTTAAGTGCCACTGATTTTAAATATTTGGTTTTGAATGCACCATAAGGGTTTTTGCAATGTTCACTTTCAACCCATTAACTGGTACCAGTTTCATATGGTATTTATTTATTTTATTTATCCACAAAATCATGTTCATGACATGGGATACAAGTTACAGCAATGAATTGTTGAAGCATAATACTTTTTCTTACATTGACTATATGACAGAATACATAAAATACATATCTACCTTACAGTCATTCAAGATTGACATATTAGACTAAATTAAAGCTGCACGTGACATTAATTGGTCTCCATAAATTCAGCAACAGAATAAAAACAATGCTGGAGCAATATACTGTTAACTTTCTTCCTGAAAGAGTTTTTATTATTCTTGACTGAGCAAGGTAGTTTATTATAAAGTATGCTGCCTATGTGCCTCTCACCATCATGGCATTTACTGAGTCTCTGATTATTTAGATGAATGTTGCTTACACCGTGGGTGTTATGATCATGAATGTCACTATTTGTTTTGAAGAGATGAATATTCTTACTGACAAGTGAAACAGTCTCTACGATGTATATACATGGCACAAGAAAATTCTGAGTTCTTTAAAGACTGGTTTGGTAGGTGTGTGCAGTGGCAATCTTAACATGACCTTGACAATTCGCTTTTGCATAACGAATATTTTCCTATTTATTGACCCCCAGAATGTAATGCCATATAAGAGGACTGAGTTCACTAGTGCAAAGCATACAGTTTTAATGGTAGTCACATCACAGCTTTGGCTGAGAATTCTGAAGGCATAGCACAGGCTACTCAATTTACACAGTAGTTTCTCTCTGTGGATATTCCACTGCAGTGTGTTATCTATCCAGAGACCTAAGAATTTAGTCTCACTGACTTGTTAAATAACTTTATTGTCCATAATTAGTGGTTCTATATGTGTTGTATGGTTTTTTGATGGGCAGAAGACCATATGAGTCGTTTTTTCCATATTAAGTAGGAGTTTGTTCTCATAGAGCCAGTATAGGAGCCTTTCACTGCTGTCAACTAGGTCAGCTCTCACCTGGTGTGGAGAAATGTTGCAAGAGAGGAGGTTTGTATCATCGGCGAATAACACAGGTACTGTTGAGGGTAGGTGTTCTGCGAGGTCATTAATGAAGATAAGGAAGAGGAGGGGGCCTAAGGTTGAACCCTGTGGGACTCCTGATGTGACTGGTATTATATCTGAATGGGCTGTTCTTCCGTCATTTGTTGCTATTTCTACCAGCTGCCCTCTGTTTCATAGATATGACTGGAACCAGTTATTACAGACTCCTCTTATACCATATGCATCCAGTTTGCGGAGTAGTAGTGTGTGGTTGACTTTTTTTTGTTATTTGTTATTTATTGAGCATCCATTTTATCATATACAATGATATAGGAGTTGTCATGTTACATTATATGAGTTTGTAATTATACAGTAAATTAATAACATTGGCCTACAGTGTTAAAACATATATAAATATATATCTTGTGCAGCATATAGCAGAGAATAACAAAACAAACAATAATTAATTATTTATAGTGCATACTAATTTCATACATTTGTTTTTCAGATATGAGTTATCATTATCATTGACCACTATGAATAATAGAACAAGCAAGAATTAATTAATTATAGTGTGTACAGGCAGACTATTTTCATACATTTGTTGAAATATGAATTATCATTATCATTGACCACTATGTCACTATGTTCTGAAAATCCATATACTTTGTAACACTGTAATAACATTCTCTTGATAACATTTTTTTTAAGCTCCTTTTTAAAAAAGTAAAACTTTTCTATCTTTTTGATGCTTAAGGGAAGAGCACCAAATAGGATTTTGGGTGATATATTGCACTTTTGTGATATTGAGCTGTTTTGTGTGTTTCTCTGTGGAAATCATTACTGTGTTTTGTTGGGTAGCCATGGCACTCACTATTTAAAGAAGAAAATTGGGGGTGAGATTTGGAAAAGCAGATACTTTTGTAGATATATAAAGATGGAAATGACATTATTTGAAATTCTTTGAAAATTTCCCAGATCAAATGCTTTTGTCAGATCAATAAAAAGTCCAGAAGCATAATGTTTTTCATTAAATGCTTCATCAGTAAATGAAAAGAGAGCATCATTGATTGATTTATTTTTACGAAAACCAAACTGCTGTGCTGTTAGTAGGGAGTTGTTTACAAGAAAGGACATTATATGGGTATATACAATTTTTCAATTATTTCGGACACATTTGGGATAAGGGATATGGGTCAATAGTTGTTGACTTCATGTTTGTCCCCTTTCTTGTGTAATGGAACTGTCTTGGAGGTTTTTAGAGTTTGAGGGAAAATGCCAGTATTCATTGAGCAGTTGATTATGTTGCAGAGTGGTTGTATTATTTCATTGGCAATCTGTTTTATTACATAGGCAGGTAGACCATCAAGGCCAGATGAGAGGGAACTTTTCATGATAAAGCTCAGAATTCTTTCTGATCATCATCACCATCTTCATTAAAGTCCTGTCAACAATTGCAGTACTTATGTTAGATGACTATTTTCAAACCATACAGGTTCATTTTCAAGCCTGGCCTATTGAGCAAGCACTAACAGTGCCTGATCTTAACAAGAAACATCAAAATGACAACACATGCTTTATAAAATGTTTGCAGAATGTATGTAATAATCCACATGTGCCTCTTAGCAAGACAAAAATGAAACTGAGTCCAAAACTGCTAATTCTAATTCAACAGTTCTGGTAGTGACCCCATGGAATGGTAAAAGCAGTTTTTGGAGATTCCCGTGGCACTACTTCTATCTGGTGATAGCCATTCTTCAAATACATTGTTCAGAAATATTTGCATGATGCAAATTGTGTAAAGCCTCTGTCATGTTTGGTATAGGACAAGCATCAGTAACAGTTCTCACATTAAGATATCGACGGTCACAGAAAAATCTGTACTTCCTAGTGCCATCTAATGACTTTTTGGGGACAAGAACCATAGGTGCACCCCATGGACTGTCACCATGTTCAATAATCCCATCAGCCAGCTGTTGATCAAAGGTTACAGATATCTTAGGACCCTACATGGTTTCCTAATTACTAGTGCATTATTGCTGTCGGTATTCTGTGCTGCATGACTGGTGTTGTTGGTAGTGAATCATTCAGATTAAGTAAATCTTTAAACTGCAGTAACAAAGTTTCCATTGGTTTCCTATTATTCCCTTGTAAGTTCTTCGCTTTCTCATGTAATGCAGATTCATTGACAGTTTGCTTGCTGTAAAGTTTCTCTCTTGATTGATCTATATCATCCTCATCTCAGACATCTAAATTAGCAGTCAGTAAACATTTTGGTATATTCACCTTATCCATTCCAAAATTATTAAGACCAAGCAGAACCATAAAATTTCCATCTATTTCACTGACAAACACTACATTTCTGCATGCAAAACAGTGTGACTTATCCAACTTATCACTACTTTCTAAAGATTCTACAATGCACAATACTTCCTTTGGTGAATCTGCACCTACAATAACCCAGACTAGCTTTCCTGTATGCTGGACAAGTTCATTAGACAGCTGGCCAAACTTTTGCACTTTATTAAGAATCTCATGGTACATAATATATATCTTTGTGTCACTGACTAACCATAACCTAGGCATATTTACACACATTTTAGTCTCTCCAGTTGCCCAGTTTAGTAATAGCCATTATGTCACTAATAAAGACAGGCACATCTTTGATGATTAATGGAAGGAATGGGTATACTCAAAATGTTTTCATCTCTCCTGAATCAGACTGTACTTGCCTGCTAGTGGCCTGTACTTTCTTCTTAATACATCTTTATTCTCCTTCTGTTCAGCATTAGACTCTAACAATTTATTTAATTATTTACATTTTGTGTGTGTAGTTCATCAAGCTGATGACTTTGCAAATGTCATATGTAGGTTGAGTAGATTAATATATATAACACTTACTTACAACAGTGGTACATACATTCCTCTTAATATTCTAAATGATATTACATGTTACAACAGAGGACAAGTAGATTAGAATCCACAGAGTGAATATAAAAAAGGCTGTGAACTCCCTGCAGAACAGCTGTGGTTTGCAAGTTTTCAAAGCAAGTGGCAGCTTGTTGAACCATATCTGCCAATTAATATAAGGACTATTGTCAGTTGTTCTTAACTTTGTCTTCTGCCTGAAGTAGTCACCCTTACTTCCAGTATCTTAATTGTGCATATCACTGCACTTATTTACATTGTTTTTAATATTCATAAAAAATATAATAATCACACACGACCATCAACTCAAGCATTCCGGCCCAAGATGCTAGAGTTTTTGGTCATGTGTGCATGAGGTGTGCTTGCTTGTGTGTGTGTGTGTGTGTGTGTTTGTGTGTGTGTGTCTGTGTGTGAATGTTGCGTGCATATCTTTCATTACTGATGAAGACTGTGGCCATAAGCTACATGTGAGCATGTTTTCATCATGCCTGTCTGCAACCAGATATGTCTTTTTTATGGTAAGTAGCAATCTATCTTTACCTACATTGATTATACAAGTACAATGGATACTCTGATAAATATTCATGTTGGACAAAGGTTTCACGATAGGATTCTCTGGACTTTCGTCCTTGCATTAACCTAATGGCTCTTTTCTGCAGTACTAATATTCTATTTATGCGCAGGTCTGCTGCACAGCAACCCACAGTTCTATACCATAATTAATCAATGGACATCTCTTCCATAGTAAACAATTTTTAACATTTCTGCCAGCTGACTTATCAGATGCAAGCTACTGCTGATTTTCTCACATGCCGAATTAATGTGGTTTACCAAATGTAGACTTTTGTCCAGGTGGACACGAAGGCATTTAATGTTATCTATTTCTGCTGATGTAAGACCACAAATCTTGTTTATTTCAACTTCATGAGAATCAGATGTTTTAAATTTTTGTAGCTGGGATTTACTAATGTTGGTGTTTAGACCCTGGTGTAGAAAATTAGTGGTTACTCCTGTAACCCCCTTAGTTGCAACTGAATGTAATGCCTCAAAGTCTTTTTCATAAAATAAGAGGGAGGTGTCATCAGCATAGATTGCTAGATGTGAGTTGAAGGGTTGTGTGATGTCATTAACATAAACCAAGAAGAAAAAGGGACAAAGAATTGATCCCTGTGGTACCCCCTGGATTACTATATCTTTAGAAGACTGAAAATCTATTATCTTACTATCTATTTTACATGAAAGTTTTGTACACTTTTTGCGAGATGACAAGTCTGTGGTGAGTGATTGCATAGATGAGTCCTTAAAGTTGTAAGCCTTCAATTTCTTGATGAGCAACCCATGGTTGACTGAGTTGATTAGATCTAAGAATGTTCCTGCTGTCTTCATACCTTGGTCTAGGAGGGAATACACATTATGGAGGAATTCAGAAATTGCAGTTGTTGTGCACTGATCTTTCTGAAAGCCACACTATGTGTCTGTTACCGATTTGTTCTTTGTAAGACAAGCAGAGTACTGAGAAATGATAACCATCTCAAACACCTTATTAAAGGTAGGGTAAATGATATTTACGTTTCTAAACTTCAACAACATCTTGCAAAGTTGCCCCACCTGTTTCTGGCATTTTTGTAATCTCGATCTGCCATTATACTAGAAAAAATGAGGGGACTTTACCTAAAATGCAAAACAAGAAACAAATTATATTAATCTGTGTGCCATATCTTGGCTCAGGAGAATTCTGTACAATATTATGCCTCATGGTTAACCATCTACAAGTATTACATGGATCCACTACTGCCTTAGTACTTGACAACTCATGCGTAGATAAAATTTAAAATTGAAACCTGGAACAGAACCATTATAACAGATAAAACAACACCACATAACAAACCTGACATCATAATCACCAATAAAAAGAAGAAATTAACACAACTAATCAAAATATCCGTACCCAATACAACAAATATACAGAAGAAAAGAGGAGAAAAAATTGAAAAATACATCCAACTGGCTGAGGAAGTCAAGGACATTATACTATCAACTACAGGAGTCATACCACACAATATCCACCAGTACATCAACACTATACAGCTACATCCAAACATATATATACAAGTACAGAAATATGTAATTATTGATGCATGTTCAATTACCCAAAAGTTCCTAAATGCAATGTAACATACCGTACAGTTAAAAGGAAGTCACGCTTGATCAAGATCCACATCATTTTCCATTTTTAACCAGACATAACATCTAAGAAAGGAAAGAAATAATACTTATTTGTCCATAATATCTTTACAGTCTTGGACATCATCAGATTTTCTACATTAATAAAGACATCACGCCATACATACAGAATAATGAAT